>NC_064600.1:18828865-19038865 GCF_943734735.2 Anopheles gambiae | reverse complement strand
GGCTGAAAGTTAATATCTTAATCAACACACAAACTGGCACTCAGTAGGGAATAGCGCAAATCGGGCTGGTGCGGAAGGACGGCGAGCACGCCTGTCAGAATTTCCGGGTCGTACCATGCCACATGTGTGTGCGTGTGTGTCCGTTCACTTTCAGTTATCACTCCACCAGGCAGTAGCTTTTCCCTGTGCGGAAACGCATGCGTTTTCACCTTCCATGAGTTATGTGCTGGGTGTGGGTTGTGGCGAGGAAGAGAAGTAGGTGGAGGTGGGTTAAGCAAATCGGTAGGTTGAGGGGTTTGGGATGCTGCTTATGGCAGCCGTTTGGGTCTGACGAAAGTGCACTTCTGCGTAGGCGTGTCTTAAAAAGCAATAATTCTTTGAAAAGTATACATTTATCACAAATACCACCCTCCAACCCCCCCCCCCCACACACACACACACCGTGCTTACCCTTATTTCTGGCTGTTTTCTACTCTCCCCCCCCTTCTCTGTCTGTCCTTCTCTGTCTGTCTCTCTCTCTCTCTCTCTCTCTCTCTCTCTCTCTCTCTCTCTCTCTCTCTCTCTCTCCACATCTACTACATTTCACGCCCAAATTCAGTTCTGCTTCCATCCCGTAACACAAGCTCCAGTCGTCGTTCGTGTCTCCGTCACTTCCTGTAGGTAGGTCCCAGAGCCCAGTTACAGCACGGTGCGCTATAACAAGCTAATGTTTGCTCCTACGGATTCATTACTCCGAGCGAACCTTGTTTTATGCAGCACGTTGCCACAGTGTCGCAGATGAGCAGCAGATAGAAAAGTGCGCAACTATCTCCGCATGATGCCGCGTCGACGTGTGTCCTGTCACAAACGGTTGTAACTGGCCTGATAAAACAAACAACAACTCGGAACAAAGTAAAGAAAAAAGGGGCAGCTGCTATACACTACATATATTGCTGATATATGCACCAGCCTCATCATAACCATCGAGTCGGTTCGGAAAAACGTCAACCCATCAGCAAACAAAGACGAAAAAAAACAAAAATGGACTACATGCCAGCAAAAGGTCAGCACTTTGGCGACGAATACGAATTCGTTAGGATAGAGTGGAGCAGGAAAAAAGGACTATTCTTTTCAGAGCCAATTGCAGGTCTGCCGCGGGACCGAAGGGGTCACTAAAAGGCTGGCCAGAAATAGACGACAAACCTGAAAAGGCAAAACAAAAACACCATGGTTGGTTGGCATTTTTTCGGGCTGGACCTGTTGGTTCGGGTGCTACTAATGAGTTATGGCTCGTCTTTCTCGGGCGAGCATCCGAAGCATTTCTCGAGCAAGGCTATCGCGCACCTGCGTTGAAATAAGCGGAATTTCACCGAACAATACCTGCTGCTGCTGGCCGCACAACCCGCCGCCAGCCGACACCAGTTGCGCAATACATTACACATATGTGTGATACGAGCGTGCAGGATACGAGGATGAACGAAGACTTATGATCCCTTCAACCTATGTTTGGTTATTTTCTTCCTCGGATGAAAATAAATGTTCCCATGAAATTCCAAAGTTCTTCAATTTCAAAATTGCACATGATGCAGTAGCATTACTGTAAGCCAACCAGTGTGGTAAAAGTAGCATTACCGACCTTGGGCCGGTAATAAAGGTCAGAATGCTTAGCCTCTGCTTAGAGTATCATATGTGTTGCTGCTCCCACGGTCCTGCAGGAATCGTAATCAACTCCATTTATTTTGCTGTGGAACTCCAGGGAAGCCAAACAAGCGCAGGACACTCCCTTAATTGAGTACAAAGCTCTTCTAATATGAAAGCTTGGATGAGGGTGCGGGGAGGAGGGAGGTTTGGCTTCTGAAAGGCTCATTGAGCGATGATCTTTGCAGGTTTGGCACGGCAAACGGAACAAACATTCATTTTTTGTGTCCAGGTGCGTTAGTTATGTGTACTACTGGAAAGCATAAGGTAGAGTCAATGCGGAGATAGGGCAGATGGGACTAGGAATTGGGAATTGTATTGAGATGCTCCCGCTAGGCTGGAGGTAATTTTGCCTGCCAGAGATTTGAATCATGAAGTGCATACATTTAGGCGGCCCGTTTGATGTGCCGCACTGCATCCTAGAATAGAAAGTCATCAACAGGGTGGGGATGAGTTTTTTTGTATTTACACGGAGAGGGTATATTCTGAGACTCTTATTGTCGCACAGGTGTTGACATGGGATTATTACCCAGTAAACTCCCTCTTGCCTATGTGTGTGTGTGTGTTTATGCATGCATGCTTCTGCATACACACACGACACTGTTCCTTGCAGCAAATTTAATTCCAATGGTTAAGCTTAACAAGAGCCTATGTACTGCTTAACGCCTGAAGCTATGCAATATTGTTTGTATGTTATTTGTTGGTAAAAAGTTGTGTGCTTAGTGGTACCCAAATTTATATAGAATTTTTCTTTTGCAAACAAAAAACGTTCAGAGCCAACGCTATTCTGGTATTTCTATTCATTTCCTATTCATTTCCTCCACTCGAATGCACATCCCAGCATGCAAGCAAGGGAGTTGTTTAATAATGTTCGATTTTAAATGCTTGTTGCATACGTGCCAGCAGTAACAAATTTAACATTGTAGCAAGCCAACTCTCAATAGCATTTAGTAAGCTTAGTCGTATCTCATCATGGTGCCATTGCGTTACAATATTGCATAACGTAGGGGGCGTCATGTACTCATCAAGTCGCTGTTGTTAAAAGAGGTGCATACAAACAGGTGCATGCACATTAACCCTTTCACGATCAAGGGAAATATATTTTCCCTTGTACAAAACTCGTTGTCGGTCATACTGCTGGTGCTTGTGTTGGTTGTAGAGTTTCAAAGATAAGCTTCACAAACTTTCTCAGCATCGCGAAGTAGTGAACAAGATTTTCACACGCAGATTTAGCAATGCATCGTTTTTTGTACTGACAGAATGTCAAAAATTAAGCATATGTAGAAGGTGACACATTTCTAAATGAATAAAAATTAAACCAACGATTCGGTAATATCCTCTTACTTCCGATTCACAATAGTATTGTATTGGCATGTCAAGTCTTCTGAAATAAATTCTTCATATCAAGTAAAAGGGTTAAAACAAAGAAAACACACTCACACGCTAGTGAGCAACTTTAGGGTGTTCGTTTAGCAAGCAAAACTGTAATGCTGAACAATATTAGTGATGGGCTTTGATGAAAAGTTGATCATTCTATTCCGGACAGTTCTCCTCAGCTTGGGTACTCATAATTCGCCGTAGCAAACCCACTGGGGGAATGACTGGCCACCCACAGCGCAATGTCATGTCTCCGAATCAATTGCAATCAATTGAACAGGAGCAGCAACGCTTTTGTGAGCAGCGAAGGAAGTGAAAGAGCAGAAGTCACACAGCAACAACAAAAATTGTTGCAAATGGCAGCAAAACAAAACCCAAACCCCAATACTAATTGCTTTCGTGCGAAAGGGATCTATAGCTGTGCGAGTTAGAGTCGTGCCATTAGAGCAACACAAAGAGTCAACCCGGTCGGTCCCCCACCCCTTAAGATGCTTGCCGTGGCAAATCTCTACCCGTCGTCTCCGATTGTGGGTGTGCGATTTTGTGTTTGGAGTGGGCTGAGGAGTAGGATTTTTTTTTTGCTAGTTAGTTTCCTCGATTCAAATGGAAATGCTGCAACGCTGCCGGTGCGGAAGACAGTCGCAACAAAAGGTAACCACCACCAGTGCCATTGCTGACGTACGAGAACCAGCACGGGCTGTGGGGCAGTGGGGTGGCAAATCGGGGAGTCCATGGTGATAAGACAAGACACACTAATAATGGCAGCAAGTAGCCTTGTGCTGTTGATGATGATGGCGAAGCGGTGTATGGTATAGGAAAATGTGTGTGTGTGTGTGTGTGTGTTGCAGAAGATTCTTCCCGCCCCAGGGTGGCGTGCACGCTTGATGAACCGTTCAAACATTTAATGAGTTCCATTTCCAGTACCGCCCAACGTTTTGCGATGGCTGCACTTCCATAACGTCCAACGCTCTGATAGTGCAGTAGCTCACCAGGGCGGGGACAATAAAACGTGAACAGCAGCTTTAATGTGTGAGATAAGCGCAATTTGTTGCAACCATTTAAAGTGAGCTCCACAGGTCAAACACAGGGACACGAGCACCATCTTGCTGGAAATCCTCACTGCAACGAAATCAAACGAAGAGAATGCTAATGGCACTAGGTAAAGGCACCGGAGCTTCTCGGTGCTAAAACTCGGCGTGCCTGGGCACAATTTTCCCGACCAAATCCGACCAAGCGCATCGTGAAACTATCTGTTATCGCTGTTAGCTCACAGTTCGCCCCCTTGGACGATTCCAACCGGGACCGGGCTGAAGAACAAAAGGGTGGCCCCTACTTTTGCCCCGCCACTTGTCAGCAGCAAATCAAAGGAATCAAAGGCCCCGCTCACTAGGAGCACGCACTGTTCCTGGCACCGTGCCTCGCTCGTGGTTGCGTCCCGTGCCTTTTGTGCGACCGCAACCCACAGCCATAACAACAATCAAATCTGCTAGGTTACGGATCCCTCGCCATCCCGATGAGCACTTGTGCATCTCCCGAGCGAGAAGCTGAGCCCTTCTTGCATAACAAGGTCCCACGAGTTTCGGGACGGGCGGGGACGCGCCTGGGGCGCTATGGCAGTAGGCAGAGGATGAAGCAGGTGATGTAAATGTTCTGAATATGAATGTCATTCCGAACGGGCTAATCGAAGGCCCTTTCTTTTGTACGGCTCGAGGCTCACACCTTCGCCCATCCGTCTACTTGAAGGTCACACATTTCATCGCTAGAGCGTTAGCTATTAGCCTAGGTGAAGGAATCAAAATATAGGACGATAGGCTTAGAGTAGTCCACCATCATCCTTCAATCTAACTGCCATTTGGGGATCAATTTGTGTGTGTGTACATATGTGTGTTGCTGGAAAAGTCAACTATTAATGCGAATGTGTGTGTGTGTGTTTGATTTTTCTCGCACCCGCAGCGACATGAATGTGGCCGATAACTGTCAGAACAACTCGACCATCTCCGCACTCCAACGAAAGTAACAACCCACAACAGCGCCAGCAACCACGGCGTTTTGCCCCAACAGCAAGAGGTTTCGAAATCCTGGCCTGTCTGTAACAGGATTTTGAAATGTTCGCCTCATACACCAATGTTACGTGACGTTTGCTCTGCTCTACTGCTTCGCCACCGCTTTCCGCTGCCTGAACTGTCCTGCTGATGGTGTTTCTTCTACTACTGCTGGTGCGTACTACTTAGTGCCTCATACGGTCAATGGTTCAAATTCCAAGCCGAATTTTCATTGGCGTGTGAACGTTCACGCATGAATGACGCGGTGGCGTAAGATTCAATAGTACAAAAAGAATTGGACACGATCAAGATGGGTGCAAAAGGGGTTGGGATAAGGTATAGTGTCCAAAGACCGTTCGCAAAGTTCTGCGCTATAAAGAAATAGGAATATAAAATAAGTGAAGCAAAAAAACCTATACACACACATATATAGACCTACAAACACCATAAGAAGAAAAGAACAGTGCTAGATATTGGTGAACAAAACTGGGTAGCTGGTGTGTGAGCTTTTTTTTCTTTACTTCTATTTCTTCGCTATCCTCCCCGCAGTACCACCACCAAAAACACCACAAAAGATATAAAAAAGTGCCTGTTTGAAGTGGGATGACGGGATGCACAAGAGGGGGGGGGGGGGGAAGGGGCAGCTGAAGAAAAAGTTTTACGATAAATTATTCCTCCAACATGGCTGCTTTTTCTTCGAGCGCAGCTGGAGAGAGTTATCGTTGATTCAGTGCAGTGAGCTGTTTTTTGTTCTTCTTCTTGTTATATTACTTTAAACGGTGTGTGGGATACTACTAGACCCGCTAGAATAGTTGTTTGAATATTGAAAATAATGCTCCATGAGCTAAGATGAGTTCATTTTCGTAGACGCAAGGCATTTAGCATATTGTATAATCAAACTTTGCCTATTACAGTGCCGCTTGCGGGCTAGCGGTCGTGCACAAGGGCTCCGCATCACCGTACCAAAGGGCCTGAGTTCAAATCTTACAGCTAAAAGGAGCATCCCTTTTATCCCGCCCACGGGTTGAGCAAATCTTTTCATGGCACATTAAATTACACTATCAGCAAAATACATGACACTAGTATGTGGTACTTACGATCGGCAACAGTTTGAATGATGAGCGTGTGATACATTGACCGGTGTTGGTAGTGTCCTAGCAGTAGTTGTAAGTAACTGACTAGAATTAGTTTTAGTACAGTAGTAGTCGTATCAGAAGTAGTAGTAAGAGTAGTCTTTCGTGTCGCTGGCCACTGTATCGCGGTATTGTTTCTTTGGGATTGTTGATTGTTGCACTACTCGCATCACGCCTTACACACGCAGGTTGATCGTTGAGGTGGAGGAGCGTCCTTAACGGTCGGATCGTTCTCGGCGCCTTTCACTCACTGATAACAGCACTGTCTTCGCACAACAGACTCTCTCACACACACGCACACACATACACACGTACACGCACAATTTTGGATATAGAAGCACACACATAGCCGATTGGAAGGCGAATGCCAGAATGTGGGCTTCAAGGGTGAACGAACCACTCTTAGTACATTAGTACTATCGTCAACGTTACTACAAGTAAACCTGCAAAAAGGTGAAGGTGTAGGTATTTCACAACATTTGCTCACAAACCCAAGACACACCAGAGATGCATACCAAACAGTGCGATTGAATAGGGGACGTACTGAGGGGAAGGGCGAGCTAGGAAATGACGTAGGAAGTTGCGAAATGTCTTAGAAAACATGCAGAGAGCCGTTAGCCATATGTTGGAGGTGCTCTGATCTATTGACCCAGGAAGTTTGCTGTCCAATCGGGCATTGTGAGCGCCCTCCTGCGGTGCGTTACTGTTTGAGTGCTCCCGAAGTGGGAACAGGGACTTCTTAGACTACTACTACTCTGAAAACTCGCCACTTTTACTATCAACCTCGAATGGCGTGTAAAGATGGTACCAAGGCACACAGCTGTACCAACCTACATCAAATGGGACACATCAGCACCCCGGAGCATTTTTTATATGGTCACACGGTGCTCGAAAGCGTAGCGTTACAACCACACCATTTCAATAAGCCTGCACATAAGAGGTAGCTTTGTACATCACCATCCCGTACACGTCCTGCCCTATCGATTAGGGAAATTCGTTATGCTAGTTTAACAACCTACTACCACACAATAATACACACACACACACACACACTCTCACAAAAATCACTTTCACAGTAAACGGTGAGGTTGTGTTTCGGCTACCAGATCAGTTTTTATCAATGGTCAGCTCTTCTAGCAACACTGCTCCATTATCCTAAGTAATCGTTCGCCTACTAAGCTGCCGCACAGTGAGTTAAGAAGCTTCGGTAGCGCTGCTGGCAGTCGTAAGGGCTGGCTGAAACTAGTGTAACGTTCACTTTCTCCACCGACGCCGCCTTTGTGTGCACCGGAGTGGGGGTACGTCGCTCCCCTAAGGTTTTCAGTAGTAGTGTTCAGCAGTGCTGCTTTCAGGAATGGTGGTACTACCGCACCTCTCTACACCATCTGGTTTTTTGGTTGGTGCCGAAAATGGTTGTGTGTTCAACGCTCACGAAAGCACAACCGAAACTGGTTCACATCTTGCCGAGCAGCACCTGAACAAGGGAGGCTGGCCCGTTCTATGTGTGAATGTGTGCGTTTCAAGCCGTCGGCTCGCTTATTCGCTCGCTCGTTTAACCGAACTTCGCTTCGGGAGTGTCCGTATACGCGCGTTATCCTTACTGCCTTTACCTCTGTTTGTTTGCTCGCACATGTGTGTGTGTGTGCTTGTGTTCGCACACGAACAGCAATCACTCGGACGGATACACGAGAACCCAAGGGTGGCCGGAGCGTAACCTACCGTTCCGAAAAAAAATGCCGGAGAGCTTTCGTGCTTTGCTGACGCGCTTTGGCTTTTTACAGGTATTGGCACGGTTACGGATTTTCCGTTCGGCGATATGTTTCTATATTTTTTCCTCTCTTTTCATCTGCAAGTTCGGGCGTAGGGAAACGAAGGGCTGCTCTCACGGGCTTTGCGATTTCCCAGGATTTTGCATCCTTTTTGTCTCTCGCTTAGCTGCGCGGCGTCGCAATCGCTCTCTCTCTCTCTCTCTCTCTTTCCTCCCGCCTGCCTGTGTTGTACTGACTACTGTATTGTGCGGACAGGACCAGGACACACGTCGGTTGAGAGAGAAAGAGAGAGACAGAGAGATATATAGAGAGGGGGAGAGGTAGAAAGAGAGAGAAGAGGTATACAAAGTCACTGAAAGAGAGCGTGACAGAGACCGAACGATGAACGAAAGCTCCAGCTACCTATCAGCTACCGTACATTGTAGACTTAAAGATAAAATCCATCCTTTCGACTTGCCTGGACGAAATGACGGAATGTCAAACAGATACAAATTTACTTTTTGTGCCAAATCGCGTCACTAGCAAAGTGCAAGCTGCCTAACGGATGTCCTGAGAAACCGTGCTTGCCTCTTTGTAAAAAACCTTTTTTTCCTTCCCGTTCCACTTGTTTGTTTCAGGCAGGCTAGGCAGAGGCCGCTCGTTCGCTGAGGTTTGCCTGAGGTTTGTGTTTAATGTTCGCTTTACACGTGTATGTGAGACTGGAAGGGTTTTATTAGCATTCGAAGCTCTACAGCGCGCCTTTTCGCACCAATTTGCATGTGTTTTGGGTGTGTGTGTGTGTGTGTGTGTGTGTGTGAGTGTGTGTGTGCAAGTATGTGCGTCTCTCTTTTTTTCTCTCTCTCTCTCTTTCTCTCTCTCTCTCTCTCTCTTTCTCTTTTTTCTCTCTCACTCTCTCATACACATACACGCAATCTAGCAGCCAACAGCAGCGCGCACTTCCATTATCAGGCTTATCATTGTTCATTATCGATTCGGATTATGGTAAATGTCGTGTGCCTTACGCGCCTAATCAGTACTCGCATAGCAAGTCGTATGACACAGGAGCACTAGCGTACGGCGTGTGGGGCAATTTGTCATTGTTTCCAGCGCTGTATTGCTACAACTGTAGCCCTGGAATTGCGGGCTTTTCTGCCATCCACTGTCTCACTCCTCCCCCTCTCCACCATAGACTAGAAACTCGTTCGTTCGGCTTGTAGCGACGTAATGGAAGCAAATAGTGCCACATTGAAAACTACTTTCAAACTCAATTCATCCATCAATCAGAGGACAAGCGCGTATAGAAAATAATGATAGCACAGGAAGCTTTTCCCTATCACGCCTAAAGTTATGCAGTGCTAGGGTCATGCTGTTTTTGTTTTTTTTTTTTTTTTTTTTTTTTTTTTTAATTGTAGTGGCATGTCCAGATGAACAGATCTTAATTTTTGAGAATTTCCATCAACCTGAATTCACTTCTACTCGTCCTTATTTTTTCCATACCAAAATGTACTACACACATTCACACACAGACATAAGAATCAGCGCACACTAATGGAACGGACAGAAGCAACACAACCGGACCAACACGAACACCGCGCACAGACATACTCATACGTACATGCACACACTCCCATAAGCATAGCAATTTCTTAGATCCACCCCCCCCCCCCTCCTTCGGCAAGACCACAGGGCAGATGCTCACAATCCAACCTTTTCCCGCTTCCCTTCCACTCTCTTCCTCCTTTCCTGCTAATGTACTTGTGATCCGAACAGAAAATTGGCAACTGAAAACCAGCAGAGCAAACTCTCCTACCGAGCGGGTGCCTCCCGCATTCCACCGCACATTTAACCCCTGTCACCGTTGCCACCTTTGCCTGCTGGGTGACACCCCAGGCCACCAATGTCCACCGCGCAGCGTTTTGTTGTTGTTTTTTTTTTCTTTTCTCTTTGCCTTTTGCTGGGTTTCTCGTTGTTTTCGGACGGTTATTATTCCGCACGCTGGCAAGTGTCGCACCCTACTGAAATCGCGCTTCGGGTTGGCAGTTGGAAGTTTGCAAGTTTTTTGGAAAAAAAAACCTCGCCGTCGTCGTCGTCGTCCTCGTCATCATCCTCATCGTCGTCGTCGGACGCTTTCGGATGAAGCTTAAGTGCGGCGGGCACAGCACGTTGGCACGTGAACCGCAAGGTGTGTGCGTGTGTGTGTTTGTGTGGTGGTGGAAGCTGCGAAGCCAGCCACGGGGCCAACGGGCGCACACCCAACAGCTACGCGAGTGTGTGCGAGCGTGAGAGCAACGATGGGTAGTGAGAAGAAGGAAAGAGGGGGAAGGGAGGAAGCAGGAGAGAAAGTAATGGGGCGAGGAGGCGAGGGAAGATTGAAGCAGGATGAGAATAAGTGTATGTGTGTGTGTGTATGTGTGTGTGTGGATCTCGGGAGAGATTCACTCCGAAGTTGTGATTAAGCTTTCTGCTTTCTCGCTTTCCGCACCGTTCTGCTTGCTGCTGCGTGTTTTTCGGGACGCGTCCCCCATTGCTGAATAGCAGCAGCATCAGCAGTGGCAGCAGTTTCGATGAAAATTGCGCCTGAAAGGTAGGCAACACACAAATACAGCTAGCACCGTTGTCGACGCGCACGGTGGGCGTTTGAGCCCTTTTCATGCTTTCATTGTAAGTGTATTTGTGTGTGTGTGTGTGTGTGTGTGTGTGTGTGTGTGTGTGTGTGTGTGTGTATGCTTTAACAGCGAGCTAAGATGAGGAGAAGCTTGGTGGAGAAATGGATTTGAAGTTTGCTAGCGCGCCCTTTCGGGAGTGTTCGTACGCTTGCTGGGTGAAAACCGTACGAAGGGCGCAAGCGCTTTTCCTCTGTTGTATGTGGTGGGCCCGTTGGTGTGTGCGTGCAGAAACCTCGATGCAATCCCGCTCGATGGAAAGCGAGAACACACATCAGCGGGCGAAGGCATCCGTTTTCGGGGTAGGGTTCAGCCCTTGGTGGAAAATCTGTGAGCACACCGGCCCGTCCCTTTCCTCCCTTTGGCCGGCGCAAGGGCGTGTATGCGTGTGTGTGAGTATATGTATGTGTGTGTGTGTGATGTCTGTTTCAGGGTTCGTTATCTTTCCCGAATCGAATTCGGTGCTGAGTAAGACCCGGGAATTCGCGACTCGCAAATGAGGAACAGATCGCGCAATGTATATACACACCAATAAACTACACAACAGCAGTGCCGTGTGCTCCGTACAGCTTTTAAAGGTTGCCCAGCCTGCACCCGCCCAATGCTCCCATTTATAGGCCCCCTTTCCTGCTCCTTTCCGTTGGCGACGCGTGTAACGGGGTGTCAGGGCGAGCCGGTGTAACGGGGGACGGAGGTAAGACCCATCCAACTAGATTCGATAAGCCCCGTAACAGAAATACCCTCGAGCGCAGTGTATCGCCTCGTCTACCGTTTTTCTTTGCTCTTTTGCTTCTTCCCTGCCTTGGTAGCGGTAGCAAAAAAAGAAAACACACACACACACACACATTCCACTGCAGAGCCGCTGTGGCGGTAGTGGCGGTGGTACGAGCTTCCGAGTGTCTTTATTTGATTTTGACGTGTTCTTGCGATCCGGAAGATATGAACACCTGAATCGAATGAACCGCTGTACATGTGCCGCTTCTCGTTTCAATTTTTCAGGCTAGGGCACCGGGAACATGTGCTGGGTGGGTGTGGAGGATGAGCAGGACGCGGAGAAGGTGGAGTAGAAGGAGGGCGAGTGGGAGGCTACACACAGCACAAGACGACTCGGTGCGCACTGCGCTCACAGGAACGATAATCCATGACAGATGGATGATTGATTATGAGCGCCAGCGGTCGTTCTTGTCGCTAGCTCGGCTGCGGTCTACGGGCTGCGGACCCGATCTTGTCGGTCCTTGCGGATCCTAGGTTGATGCTGTACCATAGTAGGTGCGTTAGAAAATCACACTCACTCATCGCATTACTGGGCGCCGGAGTGCGCTGTCTCGCACCCGAACAAAACAAGGCCCTCTAATGAGCTGCCTGTGCACGGTGCGAAGATGCGTTTTTTTGAGACTAGCTTGATTAGCGAGTGTGTGTGAGTGTATGCGATTGGCCATCCAATTGCAGGGGCATCCGGGCAGAGTACGAGTTACTGTATCGAGCAATACGATTTGTACGATGGCGAAACTTGCTCCTTGCGGTTGCGGTTTCGGGTGTCCGAATTCGGTCGTTGAAGTCGGACCAACTGGAACGTTCGCAATGTAATGCGTGCTGGATGTAGGCAGTGGAGCACGTATGTTCGGTTGTGTTGTGTTTTAGTTGATAAGTGGATTAGTTGCAGATTAGTGAACTATTGATCGTGCGCGCTAAGAGCGAAGGGCTCGTAACCCTGGGAATGAGCAATGCAAGCACAAACTGAGAATCGAAAGTCAATAAAGAGAGAGAGATAGAGAGAGAGAGAGATCGAGAGAGAGAGAGAGAGAGAGAGAGAGAGAGAGAGAGAGAGAGACTGGGGGCAATACCGAGTACCACTTGTTTGACTCTGATTGGGCCGATAGGATTGTCAGGTAGGCTGAGTGGATTGGAATTGGCTTAGTGTTTGGCACCAACGGTTGACCCGGTGGAAACTGTGCGGGTATTTTTTATCCCCCTGTGGTGGGTGGAGAATAAATGCTAAAATTGGATGAAATAAAATATCGAGTGTTTGCGATTTGTACTCAACATGGCTGAAGCAAAAAATGGAATTTTTGTCGAGCGGATTGCATAGCTTTAGGCGCTTCATTTATTCGACAGGTGGTTTGAAGTAAAAGGGGGGGGGGACATGTATGCAATCTATGAAACAATATCAATTGCTTTACAATCTGCTCGCATCGAACAAAGAGAGAGAGAGAGAGAAAGAGAGAGAGAAAGAAAGAGAGGGTGACAGAGAGATGTTAAGATAACAAAATAAACGATAAACCAAATTATTAAACACACAGCACGGCAACAGCGCATTGTTTGATTTTGGGGGCTTGCTAAACTGGGCAAGAATTATGAAACATAAATAGCGCAGCTGCCCCCTGCTCCAATGAACCGAGAAGGCAAAATCAAATCACCGGTACAAGATAAGTTGAGCAAAACCATTAAAATATTTATCCAAGCAAGTAACTTCACCGTCGCCCGAGCAGCGCTGCCTTGCCGAAATTCGTTCCATGTGTAAGTTCTATTCCTTCTCCTTCTTCTCCTCCTCCTTCTTGCTTGGTGGCTCTCCGCTGCCCTTCGTAGTCAGTCTTGAAAAAAAGCTACTGATTTCGAAGCATCGAAGCACAATTTGTTTGCTTTTCCTATTTCCTGTTTCGAGACACGAGCATATTTCGTCTTTTCGTGTCAGTGTTTTTTTCTTCTTCTTCTTGCTGTTGTACCTCCTTGTGAGTGTGGCTAGGAGTGAGTGGGTGTGTGGATCGTGATTTCACTATTTTCTTCGTATCGTCGACAGCCGCTCCCATCCTATGTGTACCATCTCAATTTTGTATGTAAGTGTGTGTGTGTGTAGCTTAAAGTTGGACGTCAGGTGACAGCGGTCAGTAGTAACGGGAATATCAGAGCAGAGCGTAAATTTTGATCTCGTTCGGGTTTTTTTTATTGCTGCACTTTTATCATAAAGCAGACCGAGTAGATCCATCATGATATATCCCAATGATCGATAGATGCGAGCATGTTTTGCGGGTGGTGCTGCGGGTTTAGCTGGGAAAAAGTTTGAATTTGATTTTACGTTGATTAGATTACCACGCACCATCACAGGGAGGGTACAAGCATATATATATATATATATAGACATACATACATACATACATCGACACACACCCACACATACATTCACCGTTATCGTCTTCATATTGGGTGTGCCTGGTTGTCGTTTTGTGTGTGTAAGGCGCTCGGAATCTGCCTGGGATTGCTCGGAGCGAGCAACGTCGATGACACAAGCAGTGTTGGATGGCGAGACGAGAAAGGCGAACGCAAACGAGATCCGGTGCGGCTAGAAACGAACGCTACAATTCATCAATATTCTTGCAAAATCGTGAAACAAGCGAAATGGGGATACGTGGCAAGCAAACGGAAACGACTGTCTACGAAGGTGAAGGTCTAACTTCTCTCTCTCTCTTTCTCTTGTCCCTCTCCCCTTTCATCAGTGAACTCTTTCATCGCTTATGCTTACGGATGGACTGGCCGCAGCGCGAGTTGCTTTCCTTGGGAGGATAATTACCTTTCTTCCTTAATTATCATAATGTATTCATGCGATCTCTATTTTGCGAGCTTCGCACGGGGAATCGATTTATTTTTGCGGCTAGTAGTTTGAGGATGCTACCCCGCATGACTGCATCGTGGTGGATAGGGAGGAAGAGATGGAAAATATTGACAGTCGTCTTATCACCGTGTTTGTGAGTGATGCCAAGAATAATAGTGTGTTTCCAACTCTTGTTGTGCAAACATAGTGCTGCTATTGTGGCCATCCATCACACTCAGTCATAATTTTTTTATTAGTTGACGTGACTTTGTGTGTGTGTGTGTGTCTGTATTGCTGAAGTACTACAACAAGTCAAACAGACACTGGTGACACTTTTAGTGCTAAAAGCGAAAAGGCAAATGGGGGCGTTTTTTCTGTGTTGTTCGTTGTTACAATAAACAACTGTTGCATATTTGTACCGTTTTCACTCGATGTAGGAGATAAGAGCCTTGCTAGAGCAATAAGATGACAGTGTTTTGTTAAGCGTAAAGTATGCCTTTAGGCGAATTGTCAGGCGGATTGTCTGCATCGAAGCTGTTAATGGTTTCTGCTCACATAACGAAGCGCCTCAATAGACATTTTAATACTATTTTAAGTAACTGTGAAAAATTTGATTAATTTTCTGTTGCAAAATTCCACCTATTCTCAATGATTGGCAAGACTTCATGAGGAAAATGCAATGCACATTGCCGGCTGGGTGGTATTCAGCCTAGCTTTCGTTGCTCTCTATTAGGTCTACTATCTCAAAAACATATGAGGTCGTGTTTCTCAAACTACATTCATAGTAAACATTGGCAATGGAAACGTGGTCGCTATAGACCTCACCTTAAAAAGTTTCATCCTTCTCCTTTTCTGCGTTCCCAATTGACTTTTTTTTTATTTTGACAAGCGTTCAAAATTGTTTACAGGGTTTACTGGGGTTTCCTGTTGCATAAATAATGTTTGCCATTGATCTCAATTACGATGACTTTGATTTCAATATTTTCCAAAGCTTATTAATTCATGTCATCCCATTTTCATTAGATGTCAACATTGTTTCCTTCGATAAGATAAAATTCAAACGTAGATTGTTTTGTATTAGACTGCAAACAGTGTGAGTTGTGCTGCTTATTTTATATGTTTCTTTGCCAGAGTTTAAACATCTCTTCTTCTTCTTCTTCTTTGACTCAACAACCGTTGTCGATCAAGGCCTGCCTGTACCACTTGTGGGCTTGGCTTTCAGTGACTAATTGATTTGCCCCCATAGCAGGATAGTCGTCCTACTAGGGCAGCACTGTCCATTCTGGACTTGAGCCCATGACGGATATGGTGTTAAGTCGTACGACTTGATGACTGTACTACGAGACACATTATTTGCAAGCCGCCAAAAAACATTCTACCTGTGACTTTTACCAACGCAGCCAATGTTGACATCGAATAAAAATGGGTTGACAATATGCAATAGTAAGCCGTGGAAAATATTGACATCGAAAACAACAGTGTTGAGATCAATGGCAAACGTTAATCATTCATTTGGAAAACCCTGTAATAATTGAAATAAAGAGAGTGTGTCTTCTTATTTTGTTGCACTGCCCAAAGCCTACTTTTATGCATCGTGCAATCATTTTGACAGTATTTCGTTTCAGGCTCTTTCAGGCTCAATTTCAGAGCTTTTTTGTCGGTTTCAGTGTGTTGGATAGTTTGCAATAATTGGATATGAAGTGTGCAATAATAGAACTCGTAGTGTTTGCTAGTGTGCAACAATTGGATTTTTGAATCGATTTTTTCACATTATTCATCATTTTTCTGCCCAAACAACTTTTTACAACTATAATGATGTTTATTAAAAAACAAAATATAAACATTATTATGCATCTCAAATATATGAAGTACTTTGTTTGTTCCCGTAAGAGTGCAACAACGGGAAAAATACCATACATCTAATTATTTTTATCCACCTAGCTATAGCAATTTCAATTTCAAATTAAATCTATTCAATAAATTATCTACCTGTTGGGTTGCAATATGATTTTAAAATGACTATATCTTATGCTATCCTATTCTTAATAGAACTATACTTGTCGTAAAGAACACATTGATTTCGTTCAATCCCGTGGTAAAACATAACAATATGACGGTCATGAGTTCTACTGCCGTATGGATCGGGCCTCTCAAGCGTAGCGACTGACTGTCCTGCTATAGTCTCACCGATCTGTAATCATTTACATCGAGCCAAGTCAATTAACGGCTAACGCAGACTTAACCCAAGAAAGCTGCTGTGTCAATATAAAGAAAAGAATAATTTTGGTCATGCATGCTCTGACTATCATCAGTTCTTTTATATTACTAAACATGTAAAACCTGTACAATGTAAGCCTATAGAAAAAAAGAAGAAAGAAGAAGAACCTCAAAAAGATTAAAAAAATAATAGGTCAAAAATCAAGACTGCGTATACATAAAAACAGAGGCTACATCTCGGTGCGTGATTTTGAAAATAAACATTTTTGAGACATTATTCCAAACTTCATAAATCGAGAAAAGTCGAACGAAAACAAGACGACAGGGGATTCATTGAAAACAATAAATCTCAAAACATTCCATTCATTAAAAACCATAAAATCAAAACGTTGTTTTGATTATTAAAACTAGTTCCCTGTCCCTCAAATGTAATACAATCTGTTACATCTTTATACACTCCTGACATTGCGTAAGTTCGTGAAGATCTTTTGTATAGCCGGGCCAATATAGTTAGCAATAATAACTTATTTACGTACCTATACTTACGTCATTTAATTTGCTACAAATAACTTAAATTCGTTAAAACTACTCTATGTTTGGGAAACATTTATATATATATATATACAGTGGCCGGCAAAATAAAGTGCCCATTACTTACTGATTTACATTTTTTACATTTTTTCCGTGAAAAATGAAGTTATTGTACTGCTTTATTTTTTGAAACATTGTTCGTGATATGCTTAAGAATGTGTAGTACCATAGCATGACAAAAATGAGAAGCTTGCTTCAAGAAAAAATATTTTTTTCCAAAATTGATCAAAATCACTGTGCCAAAATAAAGTGCCCTCTTTATTCATTCTACAGAAAATATTTTTCTGAATAACTATAACACCAAATTTATAATTCATATGCAATCCTCTGTCATTCTTTACATGTTCGAGGATCTTTGGCATAATTTATTTTGGTTTTATTTGCACATATTTGGTATTTGTTCTTCCTAAGAGTATTTCAGAGCTTTAACATATTTTGTTTTTCCTAACCACGTCATTCTCACCACATTGGCATAAAAATTTGCACACGAAATATCGATAGGATTAAAATTAAGACTGAATATGAGCCATTAGAGAAGTTTTATTCGATTCGATTGAAGAAAAAAATTAAAATATCTTCGTGTATAGCTTGATACGTCTTCCTGTTGTAACATTAATTTATTTACTAACTCCGTATTTTTCACAGGAAACAGATAAATTCACACAGGATGCTTATGTATGTATGAGCTCTCATTATGCCATCGATTTATACCATGCTCCCCACTTCTCGTATAGAAAACCCCTCCCTGGTCATCACATTGCACCCTTCATACATAATGGTTTGTTGGATCGCGTCTAGATATTTTTGAACATCAGTTCTAATTTGGACTCATCTGTCCAAATACGAGTTTTTCAACAATCTAACGATATATCTGCATGTTCTTGATCATATCGAAGCCAATTGGCTTTGTTAGTCTTGCTGTAAATCGGGCGAGGAGCTTGAAGGACGCTACATCTAACGGACAGTAAATTAAGAAAATGGCAATGTGATAGCTAGGGGGTGTTTATCTTTAGGAGTAGCAGGAAAACTTCTCATTTTTGTCATGCAATGGTACTACACATTCTTAAGCATATCACGAACAATGTTTCAAAAAATAAAGCAGTACAATAACTTTCACGGAAAAAATTTAATTAATTTAATAATATATATATTGTTCAGGATTTAAATGCGCCAAAATGTAGGCAATTTGTTGTACACGTGAAGTAAGCCGTAAAACCAATAGTAGTACCATCTCGAGGCAATGACACAACTACAGTGGAGCGCCGTTTATCCGGCCTTCTCGGGACTTAACTTCGCCCGGATAAGCGAATAACACGGATAATGGGTCAAATTATATATTTTATCACCAATTCCTGGTTATTTTTTGGAAATTTTTCTAATTTTTTGAAAAAAAATAACCCAGTTTTCATTAACTTCATGTTTTTCGAAAGAGAATTTTTAAAATTTGCCATGAATTATAGTGTTTTTGTTATGACAATGTGCTCTTATAACCGCTTTTTCAAATATCCTCCTCATAACGCAATGTCACCTTTGTATTGAAATGTCATTTCTCAACAGCACGGATAAACGGAAAGCCGGATAAAAGGTACCCGGATAAACGGCGCTCCACTGTATTCCACACTTCACAGTAGCGCCATCTACGTTATTAGTTATGTAAGTCATGGGTAATGTATTGCCTAATAATGAGGAAACATTTGTATGTCAACGGAAAGAGGGGAAATTAAGCCGTACAAACCTCAAAAGTAAACATCGCTAACGGAACACAGCACTGTGTAATAAGTACCCGAAGAAATATATGCAGAATTCAGTTAACAGCACAGATTGCGGAGTCAGAATTTATTATTCTACATCTTCAAATCACCCAGCTGGCAAATCTTGTACAGAGTCCTTGGCGAGTAGCTCTTAATTGACACTTGTCAGCGCTCTCAGGTGTATTTGGTATCGTGCTGATTTTTGCTCCCTTTGAAACTCGAATCGCGAGTTTAAGGTCATCTAGTGTAGGGCGCAATCCTACACACACATATATATATATATATATATTTTTTTTTTCAATGTGCCCTATTGCTTTTATTAAACATGAGAAAACAATTTATATTATAACTAATATGAAATATACACACATTTGGAGTTCAATGGAATCATTTTCCACCTTTCCATCAATTCTTCATGCTAGTCAAAATAATTCCGTGTTCCTATCTCTATACAGCCCTTTACGAGCGTCTACGTCATTGTAACACACATTTTCGATTATGTGTCTTCAATTAAGAATATCAAAACAAATGGTCAGGCCGACGCCCCCAAAACGTAAACAATGAAAACTGTTTAAGAAACCATCACATGTCAATTACATCTGCTTTCCATTGCCACACTGTATGTCGGATTGAAAACAGGGCAACGATAGAGTGGACAATACCACGTTAGGCAATTTGGCAATTTGTCACATAGTGAGACTGCCTGGAGTAAGGCGTCACCAGCTCCGGGAGCTAATGACGCTTGCCATTCACTTGACGAACTGTAAAGCGTCCTGAGTGTATGCAAATCAATAGATTTCAAGGAACGGTCAAATGTCAATTGAATTCCAACACTTACCATTCTACACAGTTGCACTCATAAAAAAAAACAGTAAAACCAAATAAAAGAAATAATTCAACCCGGTGTTTGAATGTGTGGGTAGGTTGTAGCGTGAGAACGCCTCCCAATAACGCCACAAAGCGTACAGAGTGCTAACAGACTGATAGCAACAGCAGTGATAGAAAAAAAGGGATTTGCGTAAATGAGAAGGAAAACAAAAAAAAAACGCCTCTTGTGAATATATTCCATTCAAAATATAGCCAAAAAAGGCAACACGCACACATAACCTCTGTAACAAACAGTGTGTCCGCTTTCACTGGTGAAAGGGTTTTGCAAGAGAAGCGTGCGGAAACTAAAATGCACATTAAAAGCTTTCCGCAGGCTTGATTGAATTCACCACCCAGTCAACCAATGCCTCCCGCCTTCCTCGAGCGGGTCTGAAAATGAGGAGGGTTGTGGTAAGGACAGAGGGGGATAGTGGGGGCCGGGGGGCAGTTTGTTTATGACGATTGACAGGCCTGTCACGGTGCGGTTTGTCGGTTGGACCGGCAGGTGAAGAGACGTAAAATACATTCCCTCCCTCCCCCCCCCCTCCGGGCCCGATTGCAAACTCCAGAACGGCTGACGCTGGGACAAAAAAGGGTGAACCAAAACAAAAAAAAGGAGCGTGGACATTATTTTGAAAAAAAAGAAAAAAAATAAATCGGAAAAAAACAAACGCGAGCGCAGGAGGATGGGAAAGAAAAAACGGAAACTAAACACGCAGAGACAAGCGCAACCGGTAGTGGGCTTTATGGCTTTGTTCGCTGTGGCGGTTTTCTTTTTGCTTTATTATTATTTTTCAATCGCTCGGTTGCCATTACTTTCCACTGTCATTTACACTCTCTGGTATAGCTTTGCTTGTTGCTGTCGTTGTGATGTACCTACTTTGTAGTTGTGTGTTTCTCTTTTTATTCTGCCCTTTTTTCTCTCTCTCTTCTTCTCTCGGTTTTTTTTTTCTTTTTTCTTCCCCGGCGCTATTTGTAAGCTCTGTGGTCAGCCCCCTTAGCCATGGATGCACACAAATTCACCCGTTGATGGGTGCTTTCGCATCCGGCAAATATCCATTTCAGCGAAGAGTCAACGCAGTGTTGTGGTTTTTTCTACTATTTTCGATTTGATCCTTAGAAGAGGAGTAGAATGAAGAAGGAAGGGGGTCGACAACTGCACCCTCCAAAAATGCCCGTTCACCGTGCATTTTTGCCCCTTCCTCCTTAACCAGAAGTACATACGAGATAAGCACCAATTTGCATGAAGCAGCGCAAAGGCGAAATTATCGTTATTTCATGTATCTCTATGCAATGAAGTTAGCTCGAGGTGGTTTTTGCGTGGCGGTTTACCGTATCACTCGCCCACACGCTAACCTGCTCGCGCTAGAATGGTTTTTGTTGTTGTTGTTGTTGTTGCTTTTAGTAAACTAAGCAGCATTTGCTGTGACAAAAAATCCCGCTGGAAATCGGGTTTGCAAACGGCAGCAGCAGAAATAGAAATTTAATCAATGCCGCTACTCCGTGTATTAGACCTTCAACACGGCATTGGTGGTGGAGCAAACGGAGGGGAGGGGGGGGGGAAATAAGCTGTACTCGTTTTATGAAAATTCATAATTTACTTTGTAAAGGCCACAACCCGTAGCGCCCACCCAACATCGGTGGGCACGCATCCATCTGTTAGAATTGTATTATTTTACTCATCGACTATTGAATTCGGCGATGATATGTTTCGAATTTAACGGCGACTCGAACAAAAAAATACACACACACATAAACACAGAAAGCCAGCTAACATGGCCTACACCTGCGACAGGATATTGTGTGTCTGGTGGTGGATATTGTGGATATTGGATATTGTGTGTCTGGTGGTGTGTGTGTGTGTGTTTGTGTGTGTGTGTGTGGGGGGGGGGGGGCTTTCAACTCCAGCAAATCCGTTCGCTGCCAGCCCTTTCGCATAAATCGCAACGATGCATGAGTAAAGCCTAACTCATAGGCGCTTTCGTTACCGTGCGCTTACAAATCAATGTGAAAATTTAATTATTCGCTCTTTCCTGTGGTGTGGCTGCGGAGCTACTAACCAAACCCGGAAGCGGATGAAACTCCGAGACTCAGTGAACCGTTTATTGTCAAACAATTCAATTTAGTGCTGTCTGTATGTGCGTGTGTGTGTGTATATGATGCCCGTATTCGTACAAGCCCCGATATGAGTAACAATATTTCTCTAACTAAATTTCATGTAGTTTAAGAGTGCGTAAGTTTCGTTGTTGTTACTGTTCGTGGCTGCTGCCGTGGAATTTTGCCTAGCCTCACTGTCAGCAGCTCGCGTTGAGGTTATTCTTCATTTCTATTATCGATCGATGATAGATAAACGGTTCTGTGTGTGAGTGTGTGTTGTTTTTTGCATGCCCTTCTTACACGCTTTAATTTAATCACAGAAAGCAAACGCGCGAACCAGACGCGGGCTGTTGGTTCAAGTAAAACATGAGAAACAGCAGCTCGATTTGCTTCGATTCAGTCTCGCAGGGCGTCGCAGTTTTCAGGCGCGGACCGCGTGTAGGCGTTCGTAGTGTATTGATAATCACTGTGGCCGAACTTGCTTAGCGGAAAACCCGAAGCGATGGTGATGTTAATTCATATATTGATTTGTTTGCACATTTACTACACAAAAAAAAGCAGAAAGAAAAAAGAAAAGATCAGTGATTCATGATTCGTTTACTCATTTCATTATGGAAGCCAACGGTTTTATTTCATCGGAATTGTGAAGGGCTAGGTGGCACGGTGGAGGAGGGGGGAGGGGAAGGAATAGATGGATAACCGTCGGGCAAAACGCGCACTCAGGAACAAGGACCAATGGGGAAAGAGAGGTAGTAGGAGTGAATTTGAATAAGAAGGATAATGCTTGTCATGGGCGAAAGATTCTTGTTCGGGTTTCGGTGGGTGCTTTGCATTTGCGTGCTGTTAGGTTTAGTCTCTCCGTTACGCACATACACACACACACACACACACACACACACACACACACATACACATCCAGACACACAGACACAAAATCAAACCGTTTCAATATCCTTTATTGTGTGTAAGTATGTTTTTCTTTCTCGATGTTATCGTTGTTATTTGTTTGTTGTTTGTCCTAGTTCCCCCCCCTCCCCCTACCAAGCTGAACGTTCTCTAATCATTGCTTCATTTTTGTTCGTGTTGAAAGATGATGGCAGTGAAGGAGGAGGGGTGGATTTCATTGTAACTAAGCGTCATTGTAAAAGCGTTTCGATTTAATCGAAAGTTTGCGGTATCTGAGGATGAAGTGTGAGCGATTCTGATGGTATTTGCAAAACAGGACACTCGTGTGCGTATGTCGATGTTTCATCTCTCGCATTGCTTTTTGTTGTATGGTTGACTAGAAGAAGGAAAGCAAACAACTGTCTGGCAGAGAGTATCGTTAACACAGCCTTGGAATAAATCTTTTTTATTTATTTTTTCTTCTTTTGCTTCATATGTTTGACTTCTGTTTACCGTTAAATGGTTGTGAGATGATTGTCGAGTATAGCGGATAGTTTGGATTGATGAGGCGATGGAATGCAAATAAGCTCAATTACAGCACATGGAGCCCTCAAGCTGAGGGCATTTTTGTAAAATTTTATTTTTGGTGATTTTAATTGAGTTACAATGCAAACACAGTTTACTTAAGATGCAGAATTTTGTTTGTATGGATTATGCATATGGAAATAATTATTTATTCTAAAGTTAGATCATTTTGTCAACAAAGAAGAGAAACCTGCTTAGCATAAACTAGTAAAAAAATAACTATTACGTTCCGCTATGCACTTCAGTACTCTACCACAATGCAACCGATTGACTGTCAAGGAATAATGTGCAATTGTTTCTTGTTTAATACTCTAATCTAATCATTGTTCCACTAGCTTCCCATACCTGTAGAAGCTGTTTAGCTGTTAAGCTATGCAAAAGAAAAAAAAACTAAATACTAACCGTAAATTATCAAAAAGCTTTGCACTCTTTGAAGTGTACTTTGTCGCGCCTGAATGTACGCATTGTAAAACAGATGAAGCACTATTGAAAAACCGCGTGATTTTTTTTCGTTCACTCACAAACGCCATCATCAAACACACACTGTGCTGAGCGGTACGCAAAAATAGGCATTTTACCATTTAATTACTGATTGCCACCGGTCGCCTATCGTCAGCTTTTAAAACCGACCTCCGGTATTACATTACCGAAATGGTTAATAAATTATAAAACACTGAACACAGGCACAGAGGCGTATGTAGTTGCCGTGCAGTGGAGCAGATGTAATGAACGCAATGTGAGGGGAGTGGGCGATACAGTAACAGTGCCGGCAGCAACAGCAGCAACTAAAAAAAATGTCATTAAATAAAATATCGAATATCTGCGCGAATTGCAATTATCCTGCCCACGGTCGTGGCAGGCTTCTGACACCGCATCGTTCGTCCGAGGGGTAACACATCACTCACTACCCCCCCCCCCCCCCTCTCTGTGCTCATCTCAAATAGGTTCTATAACCACCCATTGGAATCGATAAATATTTTTCGCAGTATAAACCAATCAAAATACGCATCGGATATTTATTTGTTGGATACAAAAAAGGACAAAAAACATCAACAGCAAAAAGCAACAGCAACAACACAAAGTGCGACGAAACACTGCCGAATCGGAACATAAAATAAATACCAACAAAATATTATGCGCTCCCTGGCTGAGGGGGAGCGCGTGGCGGAGGGGTAAGGGGGGAGAAGGATGTTTTGCAGCCGGCTATGCTCTCGGTAGGCAAATGCAATCGAGCCAACCACCCAAAACTCATGCATATTTTAAAGCACGCCCAAGCCCGGCCTCGCCAGCTGCTTGCTATTTGGGGGCTACCTCTTTTATTCCAATTTCGTCGAGCTTTTCTTTTTGCTCCCATGCCAGATTCGTTCGACTTTCAAGGTTAGTTGTAATGGAATAAAGTGCTTCATCCCTCTTCTGTCACACATACACCACATACGCACAGTACACAGTGCACAAGTGGAGTGAATATTTTCCAAACATCCGAGTGACAAAGCTCGGGCCGGACTCGCAGGTGGCCGTACCGGGGGAGAGGATACGATTATTTTTCTCTGCCGGCAATTCGTTGGTGGGTTTTTTTTTCTCTTTCGGGGATGTAAAAATGCGTTATGCGAAATGGTTCAATTTTTCACTCGCAGAATAAAAAGAAAAGCCGTAGCAGCTACGGAACAGTCTTGCTGGGCGTTAAGCTGGCGTATCTCGCATTAGGTGACGGGAGGGGTTTTGCATAAATTGTGCCGCTGCTGTGGCCATGGTGCGTGTGATATGCGTGTGGTATTGCATGAAAGCAGGCGTTACCTTTAAATTGTTCCCTAGCTGGGACCGAACCAGCATCAAGAAGGCAGCGCGGTCGGTAAAGCTCGAAGCCGGTTATTACTATGGTGCAAAGTTGTGCCTCTAACTGGCAAAACAACGCACTTAACCTTGGGGGAGCCTGACCTAAACCGCTTCTGCAACAAACTCAGCTTATTATGATATGCTTTGCTGCGATTGTTGTTGTTGCTATCGCTGCTTCATGATTAATGACTCTAAAAACTGGTAGAAACTGACACTTCCGACCTTTCCTTCCGATTAATCCGCTGCGCCAACAACAATCGCACAGTCTTCGGGCGAAGCAGTTATCCGCTCGAGAAGCGTTCGCGATAAATTAGTCCGCAGACTCCCGAGCCGCATCGAGCCGGGTGGATTGTAAATAAGCGGTGGAGCCGTTTCCTAGGGATCCATAAAAATAGCGAAATATTCCATGGTTCGCAAGCTCTGCGCGCACACGATTCATAATGTGCGAGATCGGTTTTAAGAGGTAGCGGTTGATAGGAAAGCAATTATAAGCACTTGAGCTAATTGACGTGTTTCCAACCAGCATGATGAACACACACATACACACACACATACACACACACACTTGAGCGTCTAGCCCAGTGGCAAACACTAGACGAATCCGGCCCGAGCAGGGGAAGAGGAGACCTCAACAGGTAAAGAAATTCATACAAATGATACACGAAAATTGTGAGCTAATTGCATGCGTACGTGAGGGGTTTCCCGTCTGTCCGTCTGCTTAAAGGACGGTACAGTTTCGGTGACCGAGCATTCGCAGTTGGCTCTGGGATGCTAAGGTGAACGCTTGGAGTAGATGGCAACAGATAATGATGTGTAACGCAGTAATTTATCGGTTGTAACCCCTTGATACATTTTGTTATGAGAGGGCTATAGGATTTGTTATGGAAAAACCACAAGTAGACTGTTGTTGTGTTTTGCACAACGTAACGTAATATAGTGTATTCATATGGGTTAAAAATAAGAAAGTTTGTTGTGTAACGGGTTTTTTGAAAAGTCAATAGCATAACATATATTTATATATACATACATATATATATATATATATATATATATATATATATATATATATATATATATATATATATATATATATATATATATATATATATATATATATATATATATATATATATATATATATATATATATATATGAATGAATCGAAACAAAAACCAGCAGGGAGCCAGCGAGGGTATATACTTTTACCATAACTTTTCTACTTTTTTGTTTACAAGAAAGTTTGGAAACTTTTTTCGACTTTAATTTGAAATGACCTCTCTTCAAACTAAGATATACAGTTTTTATGAAACACATTTCCTTCTACGCATTGCATACATTTAGGCGTCTGGTGTAGGAAATATCATTACGTCTTGTTTTAGACGGGGCTTTCAACCCTTCTTTGTTTGCTTGCTGCAAAGGAACACGTGGCAGCGGCACAAAGGATTGACAAGTGGCCCGGATTTTTTTTTTTCCAAAACCGGGCCTGCAGTGAAGTACATTTTCTTAGCTAATTTATTTTTCGACCCAATGTGCGCAGGCCTCGAATGAAACAAGCAAGACAGACCTTCGATCGACAGGTGATCGGTGTTAATTGCATCCAGCCATCAGCCACATTGCGACCCAGTGCGTATCCAAACGAAGGGCGCTAATTATATGGGTGCGCATACACACAGAAATACTCCCATGAGCACACAGGTAGCCCTGAGTGTGGTGGTGTGTGGATGTTGGAATGTCGATTTGTATATAATTAGCTTGTTGCATGACGGCGTTCAGGGCCAATCGGTGCAGGTGGAATAAAAACGCCACCCGCTCGCTGCTGCAATGTTGTGTGTCAATCGAAATCGAGGGGAATATTGGATTTTTCTTGATGTTTTTTTCCTGTCTCGATCCTCTTGCTACCTTCCTTTGTACTGCTGAAGCAAGCTGAATTTAATTACGCTTTTCAACACACTGCGCACACCATTGCGTATAACACGTCACACTTTCAGTCTCACTTGTCATGATTGATTCTTGAGCGTGGCGTGCGCTCCGCGGGGTAATGGAGAGGTTAAACTTTGTACCCGTACTACACAACTGTAGAAGTAAAGGTATAAACACAACACAAAAATAACAGGGGTGTGAAGAGAGACCGTTTCGCTCAAAGAATTCCGCATGCTAGTGTGTTGTGCAGCGGGATAGCGGATGTGAATCAGTGGTAGGTAAGGTATAGTTTTTCCCTCATCAAAATGACACCTTTCCCTGGCACGTGAAGGGACCTGCCACACCCGGCTAGAAAGGTTGGCGATCGTTTCTTTTACGCTTCGAGGCACCTAACTTTAATGTTTCACACCTGCACGAACCATTCCCTCCCCATCCCTTTCGCTGGCCCTGTTTGGCGTCGTTTCTTCGAGGCATTTTGACACGATCTTCCACAAACTGGCGGTGCGGTAGGCGGGAGGCAAAAGTGTAAGGCATTAAAAGAAGGTTGGAAGGCCCAGGCAAGATTGTAGCTCTTTGTAGTTGATTTGCCCCGCAGCATAAGTCCGAACAATGAAATAGAGCGGTGAA
This sequence comes from Anopheles gambiae, assembly GCF_943734735.2. Taxonomy (NCBI): domain Eukaryota; kingdom Metazoa; phylum Arthropoda; class Insecta; order Diptera; family Culicidae; genus Anopheles; species Anopheles gambiae. The sequence continues at coordinate 19,011,266 of NC_064600.1, read as the reverse complement.
GTTTTTAATACTCACCCGTCGCTTATTCTCCTTTTTCTATTCTCCGCAGATTGGAAACGAAGGGACAGGGTTCAAGGGCGCGCGGTGCGAGTTAAAATAATGCCAGTCTACCATCTGTTAACCTTCTGCTGCACAAACAATTGCACGATCGCACGGCACACGACTATCAGTACTCACCTGTGGGAAGAAGAAAGAGGGTTCGGTTAAGGTTAGGTGTAATTGATATTCCGAATTGGGTTAATAAAGCACAGTTGATTAAATATAAACTACCCTTTCACTGGATACAGCCAACGCTCAGCTACACTTAGTAGCTCACTTCTCCGGCTGGGAAAACCACAAATAAATGTGATAAATTAAGACTACTACAGCATCAGAGCCTACCACTGAAACTTTCGGCTAGTGTTGCTTAGAGCCGAAGAGCGAAATGGGTTTTCATGGGAGCGTTTGACCAAGAATGGGTTTCCTCGTCTTCGGAGGTATGTCTTATTTTGCTCAAAGTTCATCTCTCCAGGTTATACCAAACCAAAACTTATCGAATACAACACATAACACATACGCCATATAATCTGAAATAGGATACAACGTCTCCACCTAACAATGGGATCATTGATGTTATGACGAGTGCCATGCAATCAAGTTTCGAAATAAGCCATATAGGTATCATATACACTATAATATGAATATTTGTAAATTTTGAACATAAAAATGTAATATTGCTCCAGTAGTCGGCAAACCTTTAAGCTAAAGGGTATAATTTAATAAATGATCATGAGCTGCGAACCAGGAGAATGCAGTTGTTTTATTTATTTATTTATTTTTTTGCTACCAAAATAGTTGATTAATGATATCAAGCAATGTTATTGGTTGCTGTAGTAATTATGTGTAATTATGTAATTATGTCATCCAAGAAATATTCAAAGTTGTTAGTTTCTATTGTAAAGATTCATCAATTGAGCATCTGCCGACAGAGTCCGCAAAAGTGTGATCAGCCAAAACAACAAAGTAAGAGCAATATCGCTCCTTGATGACCTCCTCCTCCCATGCAGCAATTTTTGTTATTTGCAGATATTCTGTGGATGGTACAATAGCCTTAACGACTAAAAAATTATCGATACAAATCTTACATTGAATATCTAGCAAAATGATTTACGGACACGTAATACCATGTCAGACAAATTGATAACTGATTACTCATGAAAACCTCTTTGGCAATCGTTGTACTCGTAACATCATCAATCATATTTTTACATATTAGTTTTTGTTTTCAAATGCTCGTTTGTCTGCCGTGTAGAAACAAAGCTAGTGTAACGGATTTAACTTTGATTTGGACCATATTTTTAAATTCGTCAATTCATATTACGATAATCAAAGATGGAGGAGTTTGACGGTTTGAAATGTCAAACAAAAACATGTTCAGTAATTTTTATACGAATGGGTTCTTTGCATATTTCCAAATCAGGCAAATCCATTCGCGTCGGTCGAATTTAATGTAGCCGCAGACCGGACTTAGCCGACCGCTGGGGTATTCTATATAACTACTCGTGAAGTGCTGGGCGCCTCCATTGAGAGTATTTATGCTGTTTTTTAATGAACGTTGTACATTTTTACGATAATATTGAAATCAAACGAAAGTCAAGAATGATTACATAATATGAATAATAGCTATGCAAGATGTTGGCAATTATTTTCTTATTCATCACCTTTTCCACATTTATACGTGAAGTACTGGGTGACTCCATCGAGGGAATATGCAAGCTCAATTGCGAGAGTCTACAACTGCATTAGCTATTTTCACGGTTAAATTTTGATTACGAATATAAAAAGAACAATGCGTGTTCTCCAAATGCACCCGACTACATTGAAGGCTTTACTGATTCAGGTCTATCAACTAGCGCTCTAAGAGCCACCGGAAATTGCAAGTTAAAAGAGTTTTGTATAAATCCATAGCGCTTAATACATTATTTTCTTTCCTTGCTCCATCTATGTCTTCCATTTGACATAACGTACGTGGCCATGCAGGGCTATATAGATTTTAGAAACTTATTAATACCACGCAGTCGGATAGCCAGTCAGTAGTTGCTACAGGGGGACTGTCAATACGAAGGTTGAACGCTTGGTGGGCATATTTTAAGTCGTACGAGTTTACGACTGTGCCACGGGACCATCGACTCAGTAGTTGTATATTTCACCGATTATTTTATTTTAAAAAAAATCGTCCATTACCGCGTTTGCATTAACGGCGCAGGAATCATTCGGCACGGATTCCGAATTCATAGCAATATTTTTTTGTGATTTTTTCATCATCTTACACACAGGAGAGTCCATTTAGATGTGTCAAATTTTGGATCAGTCCCGAGGTAGGATGCTACTACATGATGGTACCTATTGGTTGTGATGTTGTATGGCTTTTCGACTGTTTTTCATCCGTCGTGTTGATCAAGTTATTTACCATGCTCGTGAAAATATGACCAATAATTCCACTGTACTTAACATTTGTTAGCTGTTGTGTGGTTAATTTTATCTAATTAGCATAGTGTTTACCATAAATTACGTTTACAGAGAAAGCGTATTATGTATAAAAAGAAATACTAAAATGGTCAAAATTATTTTTCAAGCTTTATGCCGTTCTGCGCTACCCTTAGAGCCGCCCGTGAAAGATGTAATAATAACGTACTACGATTGCCTTTGAAGAAGTGGTTCGAGAAATCATCTCACACTACCGATGTTACGCCCCAAAAGGTGAACCAATTGGTAACCCGCACACCGTGTACCTGAACAAAGGCACGGAAAAATATTTGGAAAAAATAAAGCAAACGTTCGCACGAAAATTCCACACGGTTTGCGTGACCCGCTATCACAGCTGACTGCAGTTGTGGTCCAGTTTACGCTGCAATGGCACTCCATGGTGCATCTACCCTCACACACACACACACACACACACACACACACATACACACACGGTACATTCCACTGCAGATTCTCCAAATAGCCCGCAATGGCGTCCGGGGCGCCAGTAGTGTTCCAGCATGAGTCTCCTGGCGACGATTTGTCACAAGCCCAGCGTTCGCGTCGCACGTTGATACGCCGGTGCTGCGAAACGCAATGCGGGATCGCGCCAGAGCTATGTGGAGCAGTGACGAATTGACCACTGCTCTACCAATGAGTGCATCAATTAAATCAACGAAAATGTCTAATTCCCAGATCACGAGCGACTACAGGCTATTATCTCGCAACAGGAAATAAAACTAGCTCCTCGCTTCGCCAATATTTAATAGTTCCCGAGTACTTTACCCGTAGTTTGCTGCACCCGGGGACCGATGAGAACAACGTACAGCAAGGCTAAGGAATTCGCTGCCCCCCCCCCCTTCCCCCCATCGCACGGTGTCCTGCACCTGTCGTAACGTGGCTCGGATCACTTGGCTGATTTATTAATCTCGCGAGGCTGAACCATCCCAACCGATTGCACCACACAGTGTGTATGTGTCCCGGTGGACGGGACCGACGAAGGCGCCGTTTCCGCCGAACCATCTCAAGACCACCGAGTGGGTTGAATGGTTCTAGTTTTCTAAGCACCTTATTGCCCGGTTTTACTACCCGGATCTTTTCGATTAAGGATCACCTTACCTACTGAGTGCGGCAGCAGCAACGAAAAAATATATGTCGGATCGGAAACGTAATGCCACTTCTCGAAAACCCTGACGTGCACTTGGAAATGGAACGGTAAAAGTCCATTTTATTACAGCCCCGTACAGATCTACACAGGCGAGTCCAGTTGATCGACAACGGTAACATGAGTGGGAGAGAGAGAGAGAGAGAGATAGAGAGAGAGAGAGAGGGAGAGAGAGAGATAGAGAGAGAGAGCAACAGTAGCAGAAGAGTAAGAAGGAAAAACGTGCACATACAACAGCATGAGAAGCTGCAGTACATCATCAGATAAGCTGCAGTTCGACAGACACTTTTATGTGCAACCGGAGTAGCTCTTCCTGTTTTTCTGGAAAAGGTAACATACACAAGCAGAATTAAAAAAATGCTCCATTCCGCGAGGAACGCGCAAGAAACGCGGTCAGGGAAGTTACGGATGGCAGCGGGAAATAAACCATTTGTCTCGGAGGATTCATTCGTCGAAACGCTCTGCACCAGCCTCCCGTGAAGGGTGGGGGGGGGGGGGGTGGGGAGTTTTAAATATTTGTTCACTACTGTGTGGATTGTATTTCTCGCCCATTTTGTTTTGGTTTTGTCTTCTTCGGTCGAGGCAAACTTGCTGCACTGTCCGAATTGAGTGTGGCACTAGGGTGGTGGATTCGCTTGAACTCCCCCCCCCCCCCATCCACCCCCTCTCACTACCCTTTTTTGCTAACCAAACGGAGCTGTTTATTTGCACGCGCGCACCGGGAGAGCTGCTGTGTTTATCTTATAATATGACAGAATTTTACCAAAACACCTCCCTCCCACCGGATGCACTATTTGTTCATTAAGCGCTAAAACCCCGCCTGCGAAACTTTATTAACTCGTCAACTCAGGCGTGTGCATTTTACCGCGTTCCCTGCATTCGAAACGGTGGCCGTGCAGCCTGAAGTTACAAAACCGTCGCCCTCTGTGCTCACAAAAAAAAAAAAAACAAAACCCCCACTCGAGGTTTGATATCGGGCCGGCATTTTCCTGAAGATGAAACAGACCACAGAATGCTGTGTGTGTTCGTTTGTAGTTGCGAGAGGGTTGTTTTGCACGATACCGTACCCCTTTCCTCTTTTGATGCAGTAACGGTGTAGTGCTTATTAAACAGCGCACACAAGTAAGCGTGTGGCTTTATGAAGCTGTCGTTTTTTTGTGTGTGCTACCCTACTCTGCTCGCTGATTACGATTTGATTTGGTTTTGATTGCATCGAAGGTATGCAGGGCTAGCAAAGGGCGAAGCATGCAACAACAAAAAAATGAATAGTTTATGCGAAAACTAATTAACACGTAATTATCTCAATGCCTCATTCGATCGCACAGCTTTCTCGCATTCTCGTTCTCTCTCTCTCTCTCTCTCTCTCTCTCTCTCTTTCTCTCTCTCTATTTCTCTCCTCCCTTTCGGATATATAATCACACACGTGTACCCGTTATCGCTTGCCAGCGTTCTTAAGTGGAATTACTATTTACTAATGAATCGACACTGTCTCTGCTTTTATCTCTTACTGGATTTAATTTCAATCACCGTGCGTTTCCAGCTTAAATTTCCAGCATTTTACCGGAATTTAGAGGGGCCAGCGTAGCAGGCAGCGATCGCAGGCGGTACCGAAATTATAGCAGTACCTAAGCTTGATTGCTGCCATTTTATTTAACCTTGCTTTGTAAAAGTTCTGGATGCTGCTAAACAGTAAATGTAATAAAATAACATATGGCTGTTATCCAATTTATCACCCGGAGCGGATTCATGGAAGTTATTAGCTCGCGTGAGAACAACTTTCAGATCTGTTAATACAACATATCGATACACTCAATGCAAGATAATAAATGCAGGTTACGTTTAACACTTCATATTATTGTAAGATCCTGCACCATTCCTAATACCAAACACCAAAAACCTTACGATTTTAAGTAACAAAAATAATATGTTAGTGAAGTGGTTAGTTCCACATCAAAACATCTTTTAGCGAAGTAGAACGAAATAAAGATCTCTGCTCATTAATTGGTTTTATTTCAGTAGCTATTGTCTGTTTAAGAGTTCTCTTTTCCTAATTCGGTCAAAGTCTGATTGTGAGCAATACGGCCTTTTCGGAACGTTCCTCCTGAACAAAAAAAAACTGATTGTACAACTAAATGAGTCTGGCTATCAGTGACTTAGTAATAACCTATAGCAGGAGTCCTTCATATGGGGGGCACGATCCATGCGGAGCTTGAGCCATTGATGGGCATGTTCTTAATTCATGCGTATTGCGAACTGTACGGGACCGTTCAATTGGTCAGATTGCATAATAATGCCAATTCCTACGATAATATTTTTTTTATTCCTACGATTGTTTGGGCGATTTCCAAAATAGTTTGACTGAATTGTATTGATGTCCTATCGGACGATACCAATAAATCGTGAGATCGAACAAAATATCTACGGCAGTTGTGTCAAACTCATTTCATCAGAGTGCCGCAAGTAAAAATTTTCAGTGATTCGCGGGCCGCAAAGTTGATAATAAAAAATAAACCCCAATTGTATTAAATACTGCTTCAGATCAGTATTGTTAAACAAATAGACATTTTGTTATTTTTCAATGTACTTTTTTGTTTTTGTTTTATGTGAGAAAAAAAATTGTATAATGTACATGAGTACATGATGAGTCTTACATATAGGATTTTAACTGATTTTAATGGTGGTGTGATTACGACAAAATAAAAAGTAGCTCCAATCAAAATCAAAGATGTTACATTCTAAGGCCGGACCCATGCAAAGCCGTTCGGAGCAATCCGGAGCCAATAGTCGGAGGCGTTGAGATCGTCAAAATCGGTGGGACCGACCGGATCCAGTTCTGGTTACAGACTAACCGCTCCATGCGACAACCGACGACTCCAACGGTTCCGAATGGCTCCAGCGGCTTCGGACGTCACCGAGCGGAACTGTTGGTTTAATTTGGCCGGAATTGGAGTCGGAATAGCAAAAATCAAAAATGGTTTTGAACCGTGGATGCGATTCCGACAATCCATCACTAGTTGTTGCGAAGTTTCCAAAGGGTGTGTATGTATATATTTGCATTCCTATTTCCTTTCTAGGTTTTCCATATACAATGTGGAATCGAGTCTACACAATTTGTTGCAAATATCCAGGATTTAATCGAAATCTAATGCGACTGAGTTTACATTCGATTTAATGTTTCTTAAGGTTCTCGGTTGTTCTGTATAGGTTGCATACACTCACTAAAATATAGTGGCAAAATGATTGCTTGTATCTGGAAAATTTAATAACTTCGACAAATAGTCATTACAGATTTGTTGGTTTGCGGTGCTTTAAGCAATTCTCAAAATATTCTCGAAGACCGCATTCAAAATCGACGTGGGCCACCAGATTAACATACCTGATCTACAGGATACGATGATTACATCGTGAAACGAGGTCAAAAAATTAAGCGATCTAACCAATAAAGCAGGGGTCTCCAAACTACGGTTCGCGGACCGCATGCGGCCCTCAAGAGCTTATAATGCGGCCCACGATGACTTTGCCAGAGTTAAAATAAATATTACGTTATTTTGACTTTTTCAAATAAAATTGTATTTTTTACTTTTCTGAGACAAAAATCAAGCTTTAGTAACACGAAGCTGTACAAGTATAGCTAGTATTTTGTTATAAACACAAGATTTGAACTTTCATTCATTCTAAAGGTAATGTCAAAATGACCCTCAACAAAATTATTTATGAAGCAATGCGGCCCGCGAACTGAAAAGTTTGGAGACCCCTGCAATAAAGCAATAGAAATACTGTAAGTATTGTGTCTCAAAAGTACAGACTTGTATAGCTCAATGATCGAGGATGAAACGAGGTAGCTAAACAACATTCATCACGTTAAAGTATTGTTATCATTATAATTTTTTATTTTTATTATTATTGTTATTATTATTATTATTTTATTTTTATGTTTCTTATTATTGTTATTATTATTATTATTATTATTATTATTATTATTATTATTATTATTATTATTATTATTATTATTATTATTATTATTATTATTATTATTATTATTATTATTATTATTATTATTATTATTATTATTATTATTATTATTATTATTATTATTATTATTATTATTATTATTATTATTATTATTATTATTATTATTATTATTATTATTATTATTATTATTATTATTATTATTATTATTATTATTATTATTATTATTATTACTATTATTATTATTATTATTACTATTATTATTATTATTATTATTATTATTATTATTATTGTTATTATTATTATTATTATTATTATTATTATTATTATTATTATTATTATTATTATTATTATTATTATTATTATTATTATTATTATTATTATTATTATTATTATTATTATTATTATTATTATTATTATTACTATTATTATTATTATTATTATTATTATTATTATTATTATTATTATTATTATTATTACTATTATTATTAAATTTATATGTTTCACTTTGTAATTTAAAAAATGCTAAATTATTCCTTAATTTATTAAATGCACACAACAATTTCATGCGTGTAGCTCAATAGAGTTGTCTGCGATTAAAAACTGGAATGTATTGACAAGTTTATCAACTACGGGTATAGTTGAATACTTTTGAAGCTGTACTGTGTATATTGAGCTAGAAGAGGCATACAATGGCACAATCATAATTAGGCTCTAAAATAGCCTGCCTTTGAGTATAAATTTAATTGATTGTTTGACGATTTATGTAATGGTTGAGAAAATAATAGTAAAGAATGACCAATTCGCGTATGAATGTTGATGAATTATTGTGATGTTTACAAAAAAAACTCACTTTCAGATATTCTTGTAGGATTAAAAAAAACTCAATACCAAACAATGACGAATCACGAGAATAAAATGATAGATACTACTTTTACTTGAGACGAGATAACGAAAATATGTTACATTTTTGTTAGTTGGAAACACCATGGCCGTAAACAAGTAACACATGTCTAAATGGTATAGTCTTTATAAAAACAAGTGAACCTTTTATTTCGGAAAACTCTTCGAATGAATTTCTTCTATGTATAAACACTTACTATAAAAAATACAGCCACCGCCTTAAGGTATGCAAAACGTTTCTTAATTTACTGTACTGTCCAAAAACTAGAACAAAATATATAATCATTTATAAATTATAATCTGAGTGAGCTATTATTTATCACAAAGAAAACCTCGGCATCAGCTTTTCTCTTTCGTCTCGAGCGCGTTAGAGGCTTTCTATTACAATTTTCAAATCCACTGGCTACATTGCCCCCCTCCCCCCTATTGGTCAATATATTGATGACAAACAATTAATGTGTTATTTCAAGCTAACCAAATTCGAGAAATACACGGTACCAAACCTACATCCGGAGCAAAACACCTACACCGAACGCGCGTGTTATTTTTATGTGTTTTCAATCAGAGTATAAATTTGCGTGCGTGTGTGTGTATGTTTTTTTTTGTTTTTGTTTCATTTATTCGCTTCTCTCCAACGCTTGCTTGCTCGCTCGCTCGCTCGCCTTTTTCTCGACGGCTCAAAAACTCGTTTTTGGGGGAAAAAAAAGTTTCCTTTCCCTTTCGCTGTCGGTTTGGAGGCAGCATGCGAATTCTATTTGGGTACCTGATGCGCACACATATAACCGAACACGAACACGAACGCACACACACATCATCGTTCTGACGGACGCACATACGCAGGCACGCACGTACACACAGCCATAGCGGAGTTGCTGCTAGTGCGCAACAGCGAGTTGACAAATTAATAGAAAATTGCTCATAAATAAAAACTGCTCGAGCGAAATTTCGTTCCCGTTTTTTAGCCTCTCACGCGCGTCGAGATGGATGTTAATGCGGGGTGGATGTGTTTGTTTGTATGTGTAATGGGCAAAAGGTTGTGGAATCGGTTTCCATGTTTCGTCATCAGCGTGAACAGATCGAAGGGCAGAACGTCGCAACCGTTGCCAAGGATGGGATGAAAGCAGGGCACCCATCGAGCAGAGCGCAGACTAGAAGTAACCACTGTGAAAAACAGGAAAAGAGAAGCGTACGACAGAAGAGAAAGAGAGAAAGAGAGCGAGAGAGACAGAGAGCAGGGGTGGGTGGGGGAAGTAGACGTAAAGGCGACAGAACGTGCACAGAGGGTGGGCAGACGGACGGATAGCACCACCACCGGAAGGTTTTGATCGTATTTGGAATCGTTTAACAAGGCAAACGAGGTTGACGATGTTTTGATGGAGTACCGTTTTGAGATCACCATATGGGCCCCGCGAGAGTGCTCTTAACCAAAAACCCAATTTTCTAGCGAACTGCACACACGTGGAAAGATTGGAAAACGCAAAATTGGAAAATTTAGCTGATGCTCAAAGCTGTGGATGCTCAAAACGGATGCTCAAGTGTGGATAATTGATGGGGAGAGGGGTTTGATGGGAGGGAGACTGGTTCGTTAAAGGTGGGCTGTAACGGGTGTGAAAAATAAAATCGCTCTCCAGCAATGTGCCCTGGGGCGAGGCATGGAATGTGATATGCAAGAATTGGAGGGTGCGAAAGAACCACATTAGACTTTTCGGTTGGCTGAAATGCTCATCAAGAATTATTATTTCTTTAAATATACATATTTGCCATACCTGCACGGTTGCGATACACGGCCACACATGGGCCCCAATTCGGAGTAAAAGGTAAAAGGTACTGGGGGGTAACGCTGGAAAGTTTATCGTTTGCGAACAATCTTTAATGCACAGACCTGCTCTCCGTTACAGCACCAGGCTCAGAAGGTTACGATATTTATGACGTTCAATGAAACGTATTAACCGGATTGGGGCGCTGAAAAGTAAGTTTAAATATTCAGGTTTAAGAGTATTTAAGCGACACGTAATGCAAATTAAGAGAGATAAGCTTAACGTGAACTGAAACTCGTACAAAATGGTTTAGAAGATAGAATAAAAGAAAAAAAACCGAAAGAGATATAATCAACCTAAACGCAGGAAGGGTAACGAGATAGGAGAAACAAATTAAAAAAAAAACAGATGTGTAAACGTACGAAGAAAGGGAAAAAATAAAATAAATTACACTAAATGATCTCAATGTATCAACTCTATACAGCAAGCCATATAAAATAGAACGGAAAAGGCATTTGCAAAAAAGGAGCAAAAAGAACCACACGTAAAACGAGTGAATAATTTAAAACTGATAATAATTCAAAAAAATACAGAAAACAGAAAGAATTTAAGCAACTAGCAGAGGAAGAAAAACAAAACAAAAACACTCCATCGCTGCAGAATGCAGAGTAGTGAAAAATTGCTGCAACTTTATCAATATTTGCATAATATCAACCAAACGCATTGCACAAAACACCGTTTCCATGTCGGTGGTATGGTTTTGCTGTGCTGGCTTTATTTTCCTTTTTTATCGCTCTTTTTTCTAGATTTTTTTTTTTTTTTTTTGAGAAACCCGATAGAGCGCACAACGAAAAAAATTAACATTTTCTGCATTTTTCAGTAAAAGTTCCCAAAACAGGTTCCACCAACCTCGAGCACAAACAGCACACAAACTTTCAAGCGTATTTGTGGCTTGCCGTCACATTTAATGCCGCCCACCCAGGCCCGGGTGCTCCACAGTGGTACAGTGGTTCACGCTAAGGCTGATAGGTGGACGTAGAAAGTTTCCAGTAAAATTGTAAATTGTAATTGTGTAGTTGTTTGTATTTATAAAAAAAGAAGCAATATTTATACTTTAAACAGATATAACCAAACTCCAGAATTCATTGAAAAATGTTTGTTTTTGTAGTATAAAAATGAAAGATTACAAGTTTTTAAATAAAATCACCTGTAAAACGAATTTACAATTAAAATCGGTGTATACGTAAACTTAATGTATGAACATGGTCTCTGCTTTCCAATTTTCAAACATTCATTTCAATGTGCAGTCCAATATATGCCTCAGGACCACCGTGCACTAGCGTCATGGCAACAGTTGCAGGAGACGGCAGGAAGGAGCAGGCACATGTAAATGGTTTCGTGATATTTTCCACCGTTACTACTTTCTCCATCCCGCTCACTCCCTCCGTCAGCTCGCTCCTTTCATGCCCGCCAAACGTTAGCAAATTGTTTGGTGGCTTTTGCTGCGGGTTTACCCTACACCCTTCAACATTTTGGGTTGGGTTTTAGGGAAAGTAGTGCTGTTGTAGTTTTTGATGCTTTTTTTTTATTTTCATTATTTCGTTCTGAGGTGTATCTGGTAGGAAAGACAAAAAAAACTTTTGGCATCATGGTTTCAATCTCATTTCACAGTGACTAGTGACGGACCGTGTGTATGTGTGTATGTGAGGACACCACCATTTCTGGCTACAGCGACCAGGCGCACCCACCCATTAAATAGCGTCGCCTTATTTGGCTTTCTTTACACACCGTGTTCCTCCTCTGGCTGCAGCGCGTGCGGTGTTCGTACCCTAAAAATCCTTCCATGCAAGAACAATATTAAGATCAAATGAACACAAATAGAAACAAAATATAGGCACACGCACATTGACATATAAAGCCACGCAATTGACATTGATAATACATATACTAAACACACAAATGTGCTAGGTATACGTTTTATGACGAATTTTCGACACACAAATCATTAAGCTGAAACGAGATGTTGCCTAACAGTTTGGTGATGGCGGTGTTGGTAGGATGCTTGGGATGGCAGTGATGGAAACCCGGTGGAGAGGTATTTAATTCCAAGAAGCTGGTGTATGACGTGCTTGCGTATGTGTTCGGGAATGTGCACGTGTTCGTGCGTGTATAAGGATAACGACGAACCTTATCATCGTATGTGTGGGTATGATAGAGAGAAAGAGAGAGATGGATATAAATTCAAAAGCGAGAGAGAAATAATTACAGAAACCAAGAGATACACCGATTGTGTATAAAAGAGAGAGGTAAGATAATCGGCATAGATTTAGAATGAAGCGTTTACTTAAACAAACAAATTAAATACAAGTGTATAAAATCTGATCTTAATATATCTTTTTTGTCCTACAACTTGACACGATAAAAAAAAACCGTGCTTGAGAGCAAATGGCACCAGCTGGAAACCCTGGGTACGATAACAATAGTAAAAGGTAGTCACTACATCCATCCTAAAATGAGGCGGTGGAAGGCTTGTGTACAGCAAAATAAAAATATGTATGATAATATGAAAAAAATACACACAACTATCACTAGTAACCGTCAGATTCATCCTGCTGCAGCTCTAGTTGGAGTTCGTGTGTCTTAATAGAAGGGCAATCCCGAAACGCGCCAGAAAGGTCACGGAACGATTGGTTGGGAGACAGTGTGCTAGGTGCGTGTCTTTTAAGCGAAACAGAAACAGAAAGAGAGAGATGAGCGGTTCAATGAGAGGGAAAGGTGATTTCCGGGGCCAGTCGGTCAAAACGCGACTGAGCTGGCTGGCTGGTTCCCTGGCTGGCTGTGCGTTCATCTCACTGACCTACTAACACGGGCAGGTTATTCGCTCGTGACACTCCATTTGTGTTTGGTTGTGTGAGTGATATATTTAGCACGAGAAATTACATTAACTTTCTCTCGATCTTCTCTTTTTCTATTTCTTTCTCTCTAACTCTCTCTCTCTCTATCTCTTTCTCTCTCTCCCACTTTTACGCACACTCCGCTTTAAATTATGTGGAGTGCGAGAGGCGATGGAAAACTCGATTTTTTTCGTAAAGAACAAACAATTTATAGTTAACAAATTGCTGCCAAGATGAAAATCGACAAAGTGCATACAACTAAAATCATCGTCGTGTCACCTGTGCCAGGAAGAAAAGCGGATACAGTTAGGACGCTGGACAGTAGTGTCAATCACTGTGAAAAATTCCATCTTCTTTATATGCGCAAGCGCCTCGATTCGCCCTTGTCATGTGTGTGTACATGAGAGAGTTCGTTTGTATGTTTGGATCTGGCCGAAAATTTCTCGTGCCGATGTAAATGAGACGAGAGTCATCACCCATTATTCCACGTGTACCGCGCCGTATCGGTCGCTCACCGGAGTGCCGGAATTTTGTACCAAATCAATCTCACCTTGCCAATATCAGACCGCATGCTCGGAATAATGGAAAGCGAGGGTAAAAAGCGGAAAGAGGGTAGCGAGAGCGCTCGACTCAAGAGAGGGAAAATAGTTCGTACGAACGGTTGCTGTTGAGTGATGAGTGTCAGAACCCCGGAGCGGTGCTTGTCGATATTCACGCCCGCTGGTTGGGGCACACGCACGAAAAACATGCGGACGGCTATCCGATGGACAGGGATTCTACGTTTGCCAATCAACTTCCCTTGAAGAAGCCAATATGTAAACGTACCTTAAAAAAACATGTTTGTTGAAGTTGAAAGACGCTCGCGCTGGGAAAGCATGTTTTGTTCAATTTTCGCGCTTCGCTTTTTTTTAATTTGGGGTACAGATGCCACTATGACATCGCGTGTTACACAGCACATTCGGCGCTTATTGCGTGGCGGGCCGACAACCAATCTTACATTACGAACCAACGCTACTGACCCCTGATCTCTCCATTTTGGTTTGTTATTTATGTTGGCATATAAAAATAAAACGGGACGAAAAAAACGCCCCTAACGCTGCTAATGGAGTCCCAAATACAACCTTGCGGTAGGAGGCACGGTAAAAGTTTTAGGATGAGATCACATTAACAGTAGGCCGGAAATGCAAAAAAGACTCAAAGTGGTGCGGCCCATACAGATGGGATGTTACCCATTTTTCATCACGTTTTTCGATTGCTGGCGCTCACAGAGACGCACCGGTTCGTTTTATGAGGTTAGGGTTAAAAAGGTTCGACCGATTTTTGTTTTGTATGCTCACTGTTTAGAGTGCCTCCGCGCACGGGACGTGTTTGCTTGCCAGACTTAGTTTCCGATCTAGGATTGCGGGAACGATAAAGACCACCATCCTATTGAAATATTTCCAGTTACATTACTCCTTCATACCCAACTCCGGTAACGCTTTACCTTTTCCTCAAGAAACATAGCACGTTTCAAGGTCCGTCGGTAGATTAATTCGCAACGTTGGTTTAGCATGAACAATTCGAACCGGTGAAAAAAGACTCAACTCAATGTCTCAAGTCTGTGAATCCTTTCAAGCAGCAGCAATTCCATTGCCAAGCTGAGCTAGGCCCCCACTCCCTGTGCTACAAGAAAAGTTTTCCAAACCGATCTGGTTTGTACTGCACTATCGAGGAATTGCGCACAGTAATATGAGGAATAATTCGCCGGTCTACCAACGAAAACCTTTGCCCTTTAACACAACATCCCTGATTCGGGAGTCGGGATAAAGCTTTCCAGCAAACAAATGGATGCAAAATATTATATTTCACCACAAATTCAAGGAATTTGGAAAACAGTAAATCATATTTTGAGCTCGAGTTCCAGAGCATCCGCCGAACTCCGATGCAACAGGGGTGGAACAGGATTTGTATGATTACACGAAGGAGAATTCAAATGAGGTTGGAATAGTAGTTTATCTGTAGGACGAGGCAAAAATGATGCTTTTATCTAAGAATAGTTCGTTTAATTATACAGTTCGAGATGAATGTTATATCAGTTTACGTGGTATTTGAAATTCAGCATCGGGCTGCAATGCGTACCAGCAACATTGTCGGTGGTGAGTGCCATGGAGGAAGCTGAACTGTGAATGCAAATTGGTTCAACGCAAGACCTTGATTCGACCGCAAGTGTTGGTCAACAAAAGGTAGGTTCCATAATTCCCAGAAAGTATATAAACTGTATCAAATTTAGTGAAGAATTATTTTAAGAACTCGATCTAGATGAAGTCCTAACAAATATCATATTGGCTTATTCGGCAATGGCTTATTGAGCGAATCTATTTAACAAAAACCTTGCGAATCAATAATGCCAATGTCCTCTATGTTAGTGTTATACCATACCTCGTAAGTTGCATATTGCATACCTAAACGAAATGGCTTGGAAACAGTAATCTATATGGATGATCAAATAGTGTAATGGTACATGTTCCGGGCCGCTGTAAAGACCAGACATTGTTCGAATCCCCTCTGGATACTGACTGATATGTTCCAATAATGGACGAAACTATCTATAGCAGTAGTTCCCAAACGTTTTCAACCAGTGAGAGCTATCTCTGTTCTCTGTTTTAATTGATGCTATTGCCCCTTAAGTTGCGGTCTGGTTTATTAGCTTTAAGCAGTATAATGATGGATAGGGAAGGGGTTAGCCAAACTCCCAATCTTGGTATCAGTCACGAATCTATAACAGTGGAAAAACTGAAGCTGAACCCATACTGGTCGTGAAACTGATTGTGAACTCATATTGGTCCTCGAACCAATACCCTTCCTTAAACTGATATTCATACCGGAATTTAGCTCTATTTGCATAGTGATTTCATTCCTTTTGCCCACTGCTCATCAGCTCTTGGTGTACGCTAAGGGCCACTTTCGGAATCACTGCTCTATAACAACTCCTGTCTTACACAAAGATCTACATCAATCTGACACTTACCTCGTTTGTGAAGTCCCCGATCGTCTGCTGCTGATGACTGTAGTCTTCCAGGGGCGCTGATCAGAATTAGTGTGATCAGCAGTAACCACGACGTTGACGACGGCCGCCGGGAAATGTTCCTCAGTCCGGTTGTTGACGCGCACCGACTAAGCGGCAGGTACCGGTGAAACCACAAATCTTCAAGCGACATTTTTCCGCGACACTCTCTGGGTGTGTTGCTTCCCGTGTCAGACGATGGAACGATCACCGAACCCCACACTTCTACTCACGCCCTACAGCACGTATAGTTCGCACGTTGAAACACAGCACCCCGTTGGGCTCGGAAAACTTTCACTGTTTACAGGTGTGTATGCGCACACTAGACTCAACGGATGTTTGCGGGGGTTAGGATCCGAAGTGCAATTTACCACGACACTTTTGAATGCAAACGAAACTGTACATATATTCACACGTACTTATACACGTACATATACGTCAGAAAGGCTTTCACTCAAGTGTGGATATTAACTGTTTGTTTTATGTTCCCTTTTTCACTCTCTCTCTCGCACTCTGTCTCTTTCTATATGTCTAGGTACTGGTTGGTTGCTGAGAATGTTTGCTTGGTGTATATATTTGGGCTCTGTCGCCCTCTCGTGGTTGTCTATCGCGCAGTCGAATAGTGAGCTGAATGAGTGGAGTTTTGATTGCGACCTAGTGTGAAAGAGTGACTATCTTGAACATACATAGACACACACACTCACTCACGCACAAACCACCGAACTTCGCGTCATTCCTTGATCGTATTTTGTGTGCGTCGCGTGTGCTAGTATCGATCGGCAATGCGATCGATCGTACTAGGCACTACCTGCCACCGCACTGCGCACACTTGCTAGCCGCTTGTCCGGCTGCTGCAATCCTCATCGCGCACACGACACCGGACGCGATCGAATACACGAACCCGCGCACCGCATAGACACTAACTGCGATCGCTTGAACGCGCACATGGACCAACAGCTCCTACGCATTGGCACGAAGCAATATATGCTTTGGAAGCGGTAGCCATCGGTTTTACAACCGTTTGATGAGGTTAGTTCGGGTTGCGATTATTGCATTGCAAGCGTCACACTTGCTCACCGCTCATTGTTCCAAAGCAGCTACCGATGGCACTTTATAAACACACAAACCCAAACGTACGGCACATTAAGAGCCTTAGTAGGTAGACGGTACACTAAACAGCAACACTACTGAATCTCGCACTACTCGGTACCGGATTGACAGGTAGTCGATAAATCAACTGTCACTTTTTTTTCTCTTTCACTCTCTCTCTCTCTCTCTCTATCTCTCTCTCTCTCTTTCTCTCACTCACTGTCTCTCTTTCTCTTTTACACACACTCAGAGTCTCTCACTCTTCTTAGTATCGTCGTGATAATATATTTGAACTGGGCTGTTTGCAAACACGATCCAATGTGAAAAATGCTCACCGTCACCACGATGAGGAATGGTATTACAAGAGGGAGTGGTGGCAGGAGTATACGTTTACTTTAAAGGTTTTTGCGACACGAAAATAGGTGAGTCATTTGATAAACCTGTACTGGTTGCTATTTGTTAGGATTATTGCTTTTCTGCTTGTAGTTTTGTTGCGATACGATTTGAGGCGCTTCTCCTCCTTCCGCGATGCTACTCTTGGCCTTGGTGTAACACCCTGCCTCCAATATTTTCACGAAATATATGTCTAGGTATGTTTGTATTTAAGCGCCCATGTTTTAGCCACTGTGTTGCGCTAGTACCTGTTTTCCTGAAATAATTATTTGCTTTACGAGTGTCTTCTTATTTGCTTTATTTTCCCTTGTGTAATTAAGATTTTGCTTTTGTTTGTTGGTTTTTTTTGTTTTTGTTTGCTTTTGGTTCGCTAAATTACTTTAGCTCTTCATGCCATTTATCTGTTTGATTTGTTATATTAGGTGTATACGATTATTTGCATGTCGTTTATTTTCTAGTAAATTTTATTTGCTTTTCCGTTATCATTTTTGTCAGTTTGTTGCTGCCGGGGCCTGTCACACGACTCTGTAGATATTAATAATGCTCATCAAATTGAAACGTTACGGTTTAATGTTTTATAATGGTGTTTTTCGGTTATGCTTGTTGGTTTTTGCAGGTTTGTTGCTTTTTGTTAGTTTGATTCTATTTTCCATTTGTCTTCATTTGCAATCGAATGACGGTGTACGCATTTGGCGAGGGTGTAACCGGTGTCTCCTTATCTGACTGCTTAACACACATTGGTTGGATTCACTCGCCTGCAAGGATTCATGAAAGAAAGAAAGAAAGGTTATTTAAATCGCTACTTGTGGATCTATTATTCAGTTCTACTTAGCCTTAGTAAAACTAAGCCATAACCGTTTACTAACTTATATATTATTAATTAGATTTATTGAACAGGGGCAGTTCGTTGACTTGCTCTCAAATTTTTGTAAAATAAAAGCGTAAACGTTTACGGCTTCAATAGTGAGATTGTGACATATTCAACATCGATTCTATATTCATAATGGTTTCTTAGCACCTGAAACTCCTTCAGATGTCGTACAGGTGGGTCTGAGGCATCCGTGTTGGCTATATCATAATAAACGACCCTTTTTGGTTAATCATTACTTCATTACTCTACATCTTCCAGACCAAGGCTAGAATAAAGGTTCTCACTTACAGTAGCATCGATCAGTACATCTTTATAGTACACTGTTGATGTAACGCGAAGCGCTCCTAAAAGAGTGATATCAGTTATTACCCGATAAAACCCTATCTCACGCTAACGATTATGCTCTTGCTTTATACAGTCTGCAAGTGTGTTCCCCAGTCACTCACCCAGAACGGTAATGCTCGTGAGTGCTCATGCTGTTTGGTGGTAAACAATGAAAACATAGCGTGGAGGGAGAGGGGGTGGGTGGGAGATAGGTTGTTTTATTGTTTGTGCCTATTACTAATGGCGTCCACCAGCAACACTCAGGACACTGCTGGTCCGTGCTTCACAGTGTAGTAAGCCGTTACACCAGAAACTCTCAGTATCGCGTTTACTGGAAAATGGATCTATTAAGATCTTTGGTTGGATGGATAATTGATCTATTAAGTCCTAATGATCTCGATACGGATTTGTCTTACAACATTTCGGTTCCTAATCTGAAATATATTGAAACTTTGAGTTTGTGTTAGACATAAAAGAGAGCCCCATGAAGATGTTACAGATAAATCATTCTCATTAGGTGCACACCTTAAGCTCTACTCTGGAACATGATTCTGATAGCAAGAAAAGAAGAGAGAAATTAGACTGGCCTATTCTCTTTCTCTCTTTCTCTTTTTTCGCTCTTGCTCTTTCTCGCTCTCTCATATTTTTTCATCTCTCTTTTTAATACTGTATTTTTAAGAAATTTTTTATGAGGAATAATGTACACAAAGAGCAATGGAGAGATACAAGCTGCTGAGAAACATCAGCAACGCCAGATTTGTTGGCGTTATCATTTTAAGATACATTTTCTCTCCAGGTAATACACCCTTGAATGTCTGCGTGCGTGCTTTTTTGTTATGTTTTAAAACGAGGAGAAACACCTCAAATGTCTGCGCGTGTGTGTGTGTGTTTTCTTCCTATAGTACATCAAACAAATCGTATTGCACGGTAGATCCTGCGCTCAGAACGCCTCGTGCTCAGACCCTACAGCTTAAATTGACATCAGAAAGGTTGTTCGAAAGTCTGGACTAGCCCCCCACACACGCTTGTACACATTCACAAATACATATATGCTCTTCTATGGGGTTTTGGTAAAAGGTTACAGTGCATAGCAGATGCTGTGCCTTCTGCAGCACCGCCCACACAGATACTTACGCCCGGGTTACTCGTTTAGGAGTTGCTGCCACGCCGTGCCCGTTTGAGATGCGTTTTTGCGTTGATAGATAGAGGTGGTTGAGTTTGCTTGAATTGTCCAGGTGCAGACGCAACAACGGAACGAGTGAGGCGGCGTACAACGGTACAAAACATAACAGCAAACATTCAGGAGTCCGGGGGGACATGCACTAGTGGATGACCGGGATCACGAGCAGTTTTTTTTTACAGCTAGAGCCTGCCCATCCCGTCTGAGCGAATGGAACGAACGGGTATTGTGGGTACGGCCGGGATTTTGGGCGGAGGCACACCTGCAGTTACCGGGTGCGCCGCTTCACTCTACCAATTTTATTCTTCGTTTTTAATGGTATTTGCTGGCTCTCTGCCCTGGCCAGCCCCGAGAGGTTTGCACGTTCTTGCGCGTCTGCCCGCTTTTGCAGGCTCGGCAATTGATTAGATGGACAAAGCTAACACAAAAAAACACCCACGCTTGCACGCACGCACGCACACACACTGCACCCTTTGCTGCGCTGGCAACCACCGGGCTGTAGACACACACACTGGACCTACCGAACCTCTGGTGCGCCCTGTGCTTTCGACTGTGCAAATTTCGCTGCGCTTCGATCCGGACCCACGTTACCGAGTGCACGGGGCGCTCAGTTGGTGGTTTTCATTTATTTTCATCAAAAGCGAACGTAGCCCCGCACACATACAGAGGTGTCCTGTCTGTAGTCTCTCGCTCTCCGAACGTGCTCGAGTGACAGAACGCGGACGGGCGTGCGAGTGTATGACGTGAGCGCTCATCAGTGTGCAAAGGTGATCCACATGTGGCACACGTATACACACACCAAGCAGGAGCCGATGGAGCGCGTTTTGGAGCGAAATTTTCTCTAGCAGCCCGTTAATGAGAGATGTAGTCGCGATGTAGTACATCAGGCGGCCCAATACAGCCGTAAAGGGAGGAGGCGCTTATCACGACACACTGTAGTCTGCAGATCGTATACGGTGAACAATCTTCTCTCACTCTCGCGTTACTCCTCTCAATCGTATTAAATGGCACGCACTAACGTACGAGGAAAAAAGTATGTTACGAGAGAGCGAGAGTGTAAGATTCTGTTGCGATGAGAGTCTGTCTTCGTTGAGCCATAAGGAGACGAGGAGGAACGATTTTTTTTATTCCTGTTGCCAATCCCGTTTCCAGCCCTTCCCGGCGGGAGTGCGACGGAAATTGGGAAATGGTGGGCGATACGGGTTGAAGAGGGCGAAAGAGGGTGAGCTACTAAACACTGTTCCGGAGCGTCATCGTTTGAACGTGTCGTGTGCTGTGTACGACCGGTGGGAAATTCGTGCTATATTACATAACATGCGAAATAATCGCACCCTCCTCCCTGCCGCTCCACCGTTCACCAGACACCTGCCACAAACCATCCCTGCAACCATACTTTGTTACTGCTTCACACGTGCCTTTCCTCGCGCATCAATAACGCTTTATTAACGCATTGTTTCTTCGGCATCATGTCCGGACAAAATGGCAGGGAGACGATGTTATCCTACGAAATGGACATTATACACGTCTAAAGTACATGATAAATCTTGAATAATGTGGAGGTAGCACGCAGTACGTTAAAGGAGTGAGTGAAATAGAGCGAGAGAGAGAGAGAGACAGAGACAGAGAGAGGGAGAGAGAGAGAGGGAGAGGAATGGTCTAAATGATAGATGACATGCAAAGCGTGGATTTCCCTTCGCCAACGAAACTAGCTTACACGGGGTTTATGCGTTTCGGAAGCTGGGTACAGGTGTGTGCTGCGTCCGAGAGCGAGACGCGACTACGCCGGTGCCGACCGTGGGTGAACGGGAGCGAACTAATCTTGAATACAAAAACACACAAAAACAAGATCGTTATAAAAAAAGGACAAAACAAAACAAAACAAACTAACTATGTGTACCAATCAATTCCACTGCTTTCACGGGACCCTCCGCACCCGCCCTTGTTAGACCTCGTTCATGCAGCGGATTGCGCACCAACCCTTCGACGACATCCTCCCGGCCCGGCCCGTTTACTTTCGAAGCTTTACTACTTTAATTATAAATTAGACGCACGCAGATAGTGTGGTAATGACAAGTCTTTAGCCAGTTATGACCAGAATTGAATTGCGCTCTCGTGTGTGTTTGTGTGCGATTTTTTTGTATGTTTCCGTATTATCCAGCGGCTGGGAATCACGACCTGCACGCGGATGGTTGATTTTAGCTGAAATTGGAAAATAATTTCTTTCCTTCCCGTTTTTCCTACGGCAACAATGGCAGTGCTCCAAAATGGATGGCCAGTGAGAGCGAGGGCTCAGGCACTCAGCCCACCTTCCGATAGCGCAAATCTGTTGACACACATATGTACTCAGCCAGCTAGGCGGTCCCCTCCACCCCATCGGTAAATTAAAGCATCAATTTTACAACCTTGCGCACGAGTCAACGACATTGCAAACGTTGATTGAATTTGAACGATTCGGTTGCAATGGCGGAACGGTGGCAAAACTGTTCTTGATGTGTCTTTCCCCCGAATCGCGTCCTCGTTTTTATTACGATCTTTTATGCGCGGTTACGGGTGCTGAACCATCCCTCCGGTGTAATAACGCCCTGGTGCTCTGTCCCCCATTACCCATTTATAGTACCGTGAAAGCGAGAGGGGTTGGGAATGAGGAGTAGAAGGGACGAGGAGCAACTATTAAAAATTAAGCCAATTGTTGCGGTTGTGCTAATTTTTCCTCGCTCTGTCGTTTGCCTGTTGCACGCAAATTGGCTTATATTGGAATAGACCTTCACCCTCCGTGGAAAACCCTTTTTTTATTGCAGCATGTTTCGTTTGCTTGCTCTTGAAGCTGCATATTTTTATCAATTACTCCTCTATCTAACCACCCTGCTTACTACTCCGACGTGTTAGTATATTTGTGTCCGTGCTGATGGTCTCACAAGATCTGATTCAGGATGTGTAAAAAACGTTTTTTTTTGTTTTTGTTTCTGTTCCATATGAGTTTTAGCCATGTCACGTATTTTCAACGATCTCCGCCACTGTCTGTTGTCACCGTGCAAATCCCAATAAACTGAAACCCATCAATCATAGGGAGTGAGAGGGAGTAGATGTGGATGGGCCACGGGAAGTGCAACATCCGATGGAAATGATTGGGTTCGAGAGGACGATAAAATCTCCGAATCGTCGATGTCGTTGTTATTGAAGGTTATGAATTCTCATATTGACGTAAGGTAGGCGCCCCTTTTTTTGTCCCCGATTATATGATTTTTGTTTTTTTGTTTCAGCAAATAATTTCTGGTGCATTATAAGCTTGTTGCTTGTTTTACGAGAAATGTTCATTATTATGTGCATATACTTGATTCAAACGATTGCTAATTTTATCGGTAATTTCATTGATATGTTAAGTTTTACTAAAAAAAACTAGAACAAGAAGCAGCTTTTATTTTATTCTTGCCATGTTCATAGGCAAGTTGAATAAATCACAAGTGCAGTTGAATGTACTTGAGATTTAATTGAACTAATTTAATTTCTAAAGTTCGATCTACAGTAGAACATTACATTAACTATACAGGGTTTTCCACGTCTATTTTCAATGTGAACAACATTTTGTACTGCTTACGAGCTGTCATTTATTGTATTATCATCACAATAAAATTTCAGTTATTTCACATAATTTTTAACAACTGTCAATTTCATTTCTTTCTCATGATTTTCAACGACTGTCAAATAATGTATCACAATAAGTTTTAAATTCCTTTATATTATTTTAATCAAGTCACAAGTTGGACCGAGTTTGAAAGTTGAAATTGAGTTTGTGACATGTTGAAAATCATGAGGAAGAATTGAAAATTGATATAGATGCAAAGGCAATATGTGACAGCTGTCTAAAACATATTGCCTACGGTGAATAACGTTGTCTACATTTTAAGCTGACTTGGTAAACCCTATATAGCAGCGGTCGGCAAAATATTACAGTGTTTCTCTAGCCAGTTCACTGTAAGCTTCATTTCCAATCCGTAAAATCCCTATTCAACATTGTCAAATGATTGTCGAGCGCATACCGACCAACCATTGGTAAATCATTCGAGTTTCTATTTTTATTGTTGAAATATATTTTACGGGATTGATTTGTTCGCTTCCGAAGTTGAGCTGGCTAGGGAAACCCTCTAAACAACTTAATCAATTAAAATCCCCACACGAGCCACCGTTACAAACCTTGTGCAGCTCACTTTCAAATGGCTCCGTTACATGTATTGTATTGAACAATTGTAGCATGTATGCAATTGAACGCCATATACACCAATATTATTGCAGCATTCGACCAACATACTCTTGGCAAAACTTGATAAAATGGGAAACTGAAGGATAGCTCCTAAACTGACAAAAGTTATATTTGATTGGCAAAATCTCTTCTACTTGGCGTAAGTAGGACGTTTACGCAGGGGACATGCCGACCTATACAGGGTTTCGAGACTATTTTCAGAACCACGCAGCCGTATGAGGGGACGTTCCACATGAGGGTTGAATCCATGATGGGCATGTTGTAAAGTCGTACGAATTGACGACTTGCAATGGATCAGCCCTTTTATAAGCTACGGTATGCTCTGGTAAGCTAGGGCAGTAATCTGGACCCACTACTCATCAACCTATTTATTAATGATCTGGCCTATGTACTACCTGCAGATAAATTCTTTATACTTCCAGATCAATTGAATCTATTTGTGACAGTATGCAATGAATCAGCAATGAATTAACTACACCAGCACCTAAACCACGTCTACCACTGAACCACTTTACAATTTCTGAACATGTGCAATATTTTGCCTTACAGCTTTTTTCCAACCCTTTTAATTGGCTGCTTCATCATAAATCTTGATAGAGGGTTTTTTACTTGATTTCGCAAGGGTAGTAACGTTGAACGCAACTGCAGTATTTGACAGGACAAACGTATCATTTGTTGTCCGGACATCAGCACGCTTAAGACAACCTTCGCACTAGATTTCGCAAGCGCGGTACACAATTCACTACAGATATTCACTACACATCAGCCTAATTATTACAGCTATGACATAAATGGATCTTTTATTGAGCGTACTAATTGTTAAGGATTGAAATGTGCCAAAATATAGGCAATATGTTTTACACTGGAGTTAAGCCATAAAACAACAGCAGCGCCATCTTGAGGCGACAAAACAACTACTCCACATTTTACAGCAGCCTACGTAATAAACATGTGAATCGTGGGGTCAAAGGGTGGTGTATTGACTAATAATTAGGAAACATTTGTATGCTAACGGAAAGAGGGGAAGTTAACTAAGCCTTCGTACAAACCCAAAATTGTAAACATCGCTAACGGAACACAGCATTTTGTAATGCAGGGGTTTCGAGGATTATATAGACATGTTCAGCGAGTTGTAGATTCGTTCAGGCATATAATAGACTCTTTCAGCGAGATATAGAATTGTTCGGAAGTAGGCGTAGACATGTTCAGCGATTCTGTAGTGTTGTCATTTGTTTTGTTTACACACTGTGCCGCAGGGTTCAATTTTTCATTATTAAAAGTCCTAAAAGTAGCTAATAATCATTCTACAAGCTGTTTATTACATAAATTAGTTGAAAAAAGCATATTTTTTCGAAAACCGTTTGTTTACCTTCTGATGAGAATGATCCAACTTGCAGTCCAAGGGGTACGAAAGTGACAGCTCTACAGTATAACCGAACATGTCTACACCTACTTCCGAACAATTCTATATCTCGCTGAAAGAGTCTATTATATGCCTGAACAAATCTACAACTCGATGAACATGTCTATATAATCCTCGAAAACCCTGTAAGATCCCAAGAAATACAACCAGAATTCGGTTAACAGCACCGATTTCAGAATCTGAATTGATTAATCTACATCTTCAAATTATCTAGCTGGCATATCTTGTACAGAGTTCTTGGCGGGTAGCTCTTTCTTGACACTTTTCAGCGCTCTAAGGTATATTTGGTATCGTGCTGATAATTGCTCCCTTAGAAACTCGAATCGCGCGTTTAAAGTTATCTAGAGTAGGTCGCAATACTACACACTAATCTTGTAAAGCAGTGGTCTCCAACATATGGTCCGTGGCGATAACAGACGTGCTCCGCAAAAAAAATTATTTTATAATTTGCACGGCATATCGTGCATTTTTGTGGCCAGCAATAAGATTAAATTACAACAGGCATGTCTAGAATAAGATTAAGAAATATTTTTGATCAAAAACTTTGCACGTCTAAAAACTGTATGCCCTCAATGGATGTATGCCGCAGCTAGTGATGGGCGTTTCGGAGTGCACCTCAGCCGGCTCCGCTCCGACGGCTCCGGAGCCGGCTCCGCACCAAAGGCTCCGGAGCCGGCTCCGGACTAACGGCTCTGCACTCACGGCTCCGTTCCAATGGCTGCGGAGCCGGCATCGGGCCCATCGTTCCGGAGCCGGCAACAAAACAACGGCTCCGGACCAACTGATTAATCAACTGTCAATTGGAAAATAATTTTTTTGTGATCAAATATAAAAAGACATTCAAAAAAACAAAAAAAAGTTGTTTTCTTGGGTAGATCATATACCCATATCTTGGGTAACCAAAATCATATATGCCATAGCTTGTTCAGGTTAAACCTACCACTGCAAACAAATTTTGTTTAAATAGCAATATTTCAACAGAAAACCACGAAATTCAACATACACGGAAACTCAATATACGCAGTTTCTTCTAGATCCGTATTAATAGCGTATCTCAAGGAGAGCCTTTAGTTACAACACGTGACAACTATTAATGCTGTTAACATTGGAAAAGGACTCGGAAAACCCTGCATTCAACAGCTGCAGCTGACGCAGGCCGTGTTTGACACCTCTGAAGCATTAGAAAAATATATTGTATAATTACATTGAATATTAGCAAATGCATTAGGAAATGCGCTCATGTTGGTTTTTCTTTTGTTTCTCTCTATCTCTCTCTCTCTCTCACACACACACACACACACACACACACACACACACACACACACTGTCTCTCTCTTTCTCTCTCTCTTTCTCTTTCTCTTTCTCTATCTCTTTATCTCTCTCTTTCTCTGTCTCTATCTCTCTTTCTCTTTCTTTTTATCTCTCTCTCTTTCTGCATTGATAATTGTATATGTACGAGCTTTTCGTGGAAGAAGCTTTCTAAGAACAACGTTTTTAGAACAAGACAAGCTTTGTTATGTTTTTAGCTTTCATTGCTAAGACTACCCAAGTAACAAGCCAACCCAAGTTACAGTTGTTTTAAAATTTTAACCGTGATCTGCTCGAATAGTGCTCAAAATCTCAAAAATGAGGATTTGTGTGTGGTGAACCTTGTTGAAAGCACCAAATTTCGTGTAAGCGTGTGTATGACCATCTTCTATCACAACTGGTTTGCAACTGGCGCCAAAATTACTCCCAAGGGGGGAATTTAGACTTTTTTGGGAGAGAATTTTTGATACAAATTTCACTAAATACCATGGGCTGCCACGCTGTTCTCCCGCTCATGAGCTTGTGAGTGAGGAATGCATTCTTACATGCACCCTACATGGGGTAAAAAGCTGCAAAAAGGATGAAAAATACTGTTTTGTTGACTATACGACCAATGATAAGGATTGAAAACACTATGTTGTGGACAGACCACTGCCTCATCCTGAGAGCTCACTGTTGACAGCAGGGCTGTCATCCGGTGACGTCCTCAGTGAGGATCGCGGCGCGAGAAGGACCAGTCGTCCTCTCCCCGCATTGCGTGTGTGTGTATGCGTTATTATTTATATACGTGTTATTGCAAACGATACTAAAGATAGTTGTTAAAATACATATTCTGTTGGTGCCGTACACACCGTCTTAAGTACCATTTGTGCGGACACAACACATTATTACCCAAATGATAATGAAGAAAGCAACAAAAAAGCCATATCACAGTCGATTTTAATCTGCTTGTTCTAAAACTCCCTTAGACTGGTGCAGAAAAACATTTTCGAGCTCAAAATGTCAAATTGGTTTTATCCAATTGACATTTTTGAGCTCGAAAATAAAAACCATTGAACCATTGAGAAATATTAAAATGATTTACATAAATTAACAAAATAATATAAACAGCATTGCTTGTTTGTGCGATAGCTACGCTATAAAACATTAGTTTTTAATAATGTGTTTGATTTTTTTTTTTCATTTGTTTATTTATTTTTAATCTAAAAATTCAAAATCGAATCATCATCCTTCTAGCTAAGCGCCATAATGATCCAGTGACTAGTCTATTTGGTTTGCAAAATAGGTGTGGAATGTTTTGTTGTTTTGTTTTTCCTTCCTCCTTTTGTTTGTTACCATCTTGTTGCTCTCCCAGACGCACTCCCACTCATACACACACACACATAGATACATTCATTGGGTCCACCAACCTATTGATTTCACTTCAAATTCTCGCCTGAACATTCATCTATCTTTTCACAATTACTCCACTCCTTAACTGCTATGGCGTCGAATGAGGAGGGAGTGACCGATGCGCTCGCTCATCACTTGACGCTGAAGGCGTTGGTTGCGCCCACGTACGGGTAGACACCGCCCAGTATGTAGCGGTAGTAGCCAAAGTGTCGGATGCGGTACAGCCCGTCCAGTGTGTTGGGTCCTATCGTCCAGCTGAACTCGATGTCACTGAAGCCTAATATGGTCGAGGTGCGCTCCCAGCGGAACCTATGAAGGGCAACAAAACACAAACATCAGTATCCAGATTAGTGATGGGTAAAGTTGGCAAAAATTCGGAGTCGACTTCGATAATTTCGGAACCGACTCCGGAAGGTAGTTCCGCCCAGCATTATCCGGAGTCGTTCGGAATCGTCTGGAGCCGTCCGGAATCGTCCGGAGTCGCTCTGAGTCAGAGTCTTCTGGATAGTGTTGGGTTTCATGAATCTTTCGTTGAGATTCATTTATACGAATCTTCAGTGATGAGTGATTCGAATCTCGAGTCGAATCTTCAAGGATTCATGAATCTCAAAAGATTCACGAATCTCAAAAGATTCACGAATCTTCAAAGATTAATGAATCTGTAAAGTTTCATGAATCAGAATAGATTCATTATTCTTTAAATATTCATGAATCTCCAAAGATTCATGAAACGCATAAGATTCATGAATCTTAAGATTTATAAATCCAATAAAATTCATATTTCTCTTGGGATTCATGAATCTTTAGAGATATATGATCTCCATCATATTGAATTTGCCCAATCCCACCTACAACTTGCACGTTGTCGGTTCAACTGCGTGGTACTTTAAAAGATATCTCAAAGCCTGTATAGGCTGTTATGACCACGTAGGTTGTTACGCCAAAAAGAAGAATAATAAAAAGCTCAAGCTTTATGAATTTTAGAGATTTATGAATCCTTAGAGTTTTATAAATCCCAAGAGATTCGTTAATCTTTCTAGATATAAGAAACTTTTGAGATTCATGAACCTTTTGAGATTCATGAATCTTTTAAGATCAATTAATCTTTCGAGATTAATGAATCTTTCGGGATGCATGAGTCTTTCGGGATGCATGAATCTTTCGAGATTAATGAATCCTTCGAGATTCATGAATCTTTCTTTCTTTAAACCGGGATTCAGATTCATTGAATCATTCCAAAGATTCATTCACAATCATGAATCTGAATCTGAATTACCCAACACTACTTTTGGAGTCATCCGGATTCATCCGGAGTCTTCCGGAGTCTTCCGGAGTTTCCTGGAGTCGATCTTCGAAACAAAGGCACACGCACATGCAAAGCAAATAACAAATAAATACAACAAATTGAAATGCCTGATCACTAGAACATTGCACCGGACTGATCCATTAGACTACGATCGGCTCTGAATGACTCAGAACGACTCCTTCTTATGGTAACTCCTGCCGACTCCGACTCCGGACGTATCCGGGCAACTTCCGACGACTCCGCATAACGGATTCGGATGACTCCGGACGACTATGGACAACTCCAGACGACTCTGGACGACTCTGGACGACTCCGACTCCGGGCAGAACTAGTGGTTTCGATTTAGTCGAAGTCGGAATCAGACTAACAATAGCCGAAGTCGTGGGTGCGCTCTAGAGAGCACCTCACTAATCCAGATCGAGTTCTTAATCCTCGACATCCATACCTTGTTTCCCAGTTGGCGTCGGTAGCGACCACACTCCAGTTGCCGTCCGGCTGCTGCTGCTCGACCGTGAAGAAGCTTTTGTCGTGCATCAGGTTGTTGCGCGGATTGCCCGCAATAAACACGGCACTGACGGTGGCACCCCGCTCGTATGCTGCCTCCGGATGTACCTTCACGTCGCCGAACTCCTTCCCGAGCGGGTGCGAGTCGAAGATGACGCCGGTCGTGAGCGATATCTGCTTGTCGTCCTCGTACGGTGGCGTCGGGCCGGCCGGTACCGTTTCGTTGCGCACCAGCGCCCCCGCCAGCCGCTTGTACTGCTCCAGGTAGAGCGTGAGCGTGTGCGGTCCGTACAGCGTGGACGCACCCTCGTACCGCTGGATTTCGTACTCCTCCGGCGTGGTAATGTAGCTGCTGTACATGTTGGACAGCCCGGCGACGACGACCTGCAGGTCGCGACCGCCCGCCGCCACCGAGGCGCGAGCCACAGCCGACCGCAGCCGCCGGCCCGCCATCGTGGTAAATTCGCCCGGCACGGCCGCCATCGCGAAGTCGCCCACCACCAGCAGCTGGGTCGGCACCACCTTCGGCTGCCAGTCGTACGGGAAGCGGGCCCGGCCCGTCGCCAGCAGGATCGGCTTCGGCGCCTGGCAGTCCTTGTCGTCCTGCGTCGGTTCCGCGATGAAGTCGCGCACCGCATTCCACAGCACGTTGTCCGTGATGGTGCCCTGCTGAAAGTCGAACGCGCCGGGCCCATCGGTGGTGCCGGCGGCAAAGCTGTACCCCATCGCGGGCAGGCAGCCGCGCACCCGCACCGGTTTTTGCGTTGCCCGATCGAAGTGTACCGTTTCGGCCGTGGTCATGTCCACGTACTGGTGCACGAACGCAACCGGGCCGGTCACTTCGCGCGCTTTCGTCGTGCGCGTGCTGAGCAGGCCGGCGGCCGCCCGGTACAGCCGGTCGGCAATGATCTCCGTGCTTTCGAACATGTCGCGCCCCGGACCGGATGCAAAGCAGGCCCCGGCGCCGGACGGGCAGGACGACGTGAGCACATCGCACGGCAGGCCCGTCTTCTCGCACTTCGGTCCATTAATGTTGGGCGACACGTCGCCGAGGTTGCTGGACGCGAACGCACCGACAAAGTCGCCCTTGCCGACGAGCGCGTCCGGGTTGCGCTCCTGCTCGAGCAGGATCGCTGCCAGCCCGACGTTGTCGCTCGACACCAACCGGTTCGTGTTGTTCATCGAGGTCGGATGGACGGCGAACCAGTTGATCGCGCCGAACGGTGCGCCGGTCCGCGCGTGCACGAACTGCAGCTGCACCAGCGTCTTGTCCACGTTGTGGCGGTACTGGGCCCGCTCCTCCTCCGGGTTGTTCTCGTACGCGCTCGGGCTGCGGTTAATGTTTGCCTCGAGCACCTCCGTCTCGGCGACGTACAGCCGCGCCTCGACCAGATTGTTGTGGGCGCGGATGACGCTCTGCGCGATGCCGTGCACGAGCGCGTTGAACGTCTCCGGCACGAAGCCGAGCGAGGTCAGATCGTATAGTAGGTACATCAGGAAGCCGCCCGGCGTCGAGTGGGTGTGCGTGCCGCTGATGACGACGTTCGCGTGCGTGTACAGCTCGCCGTACTTCTTCTGCAGCACGGCCAGAACGTCCCGCTTGACCGCGTGCCCCATCATGCCCGCGTCGACGCTGACGAACACCACCCGCGTGCCGTTCTCGTCCTCGATGACGTACGAGCGCGCGTACTGGCGCAGATGGATGCCGGTTCCGCGCTGCGTCACCTGCGCGTAACCCATCTGAAAGCGAAATTAGACCGTTAATGGGCGGATTGGCGGGGCGATCCGATGCATACTTACAAACGTTATTTCCACCGACGGCCCAGTGCAGTCCGCGCGGCCTACACCGACTCGATATGCGCCGGTCGTACCGATTGCTAGGGCCAGAACGGCCAGCGCCATGCGCAGTTTACTCCACTTTACGCCAGGAAATTGACCCAAACGTTGATCCATTGCGTTACTGTCCGGTCTCTTTATAACTTTCTTTATCGATCGCCTCTTTCTCGCTCTCGCTCTCTCTCTCACTCTCATTCACTCTCTCTCTCTCTCTCTCTCTCTCTCTCTCTCTCTCTCTCTCTTTCTTTCCCGTTCTCTGTATGTCACAGACTCTTGTTGTGGTTTGGTTGAATGCTGTGCTCCAAAAAGGTTGATCGAAGATGCTGTTTTACTGTGCCGATGATGAAACCGTACCGACCGGTGCGTCGATGACCGGCATACTGCCACCTGCTGTGCTTGGATGATCCGTTCGACTCTGGGGAAGCTAGAGAAAACAAAAATCAGCCCCCGAGCAAGCGGTTAACTTTGCGGACGAGCTACTGCACCCGAACTGACCGTCGAGACGGTGCGCCTGCTGCGCTAATATGTCACGCATGCAAATCATTCCTCCCGCTTTGCGCATCTTCCGCGCGTTGCACGCTCCGCCCCAAAACCATGCTGGGACAGTTGTTTCCGGTTCGATAACGCGGCGGATACGCGGTACGGAACGCTACCCCTTATGACCGGTGGACAATACTAATTCGTAATGATAGTGCTGCTCGTTAAACCGTTGCTGCTGTTGCCGTGCTAACACACGCTCACACCTGGCAGATTGAGCACTGATAAAGCAGTAGTAACTCAAGAGCATAGTACAAGCGGAAACAACGTTAAAAAACACCCACCAAAACAGCCAAAGCCTTTCAAATCGCTGTCCCAATACGTTCCAAAATTAAATTCAACGGACTAACTCGTCAGTCCGATGGCCTGTTGTGTCCCGTACGCATCTGGAAGCAGCAGTAGTACTTGCTTTCATACAGAAGAAAGTCGACATCCAGCGATCATGAGCACACCACTGAGAAAAGCCTTATCAAATGATCGGAAATATGTCAAAATTATTGATGCAATGGGAAGAAAGGGATGAGAAGGACGGATATAATTTATAATTTTCTCATTTAGTCTTTTTCTTTTGTTTTGTTGCAATGCATTGAGTTTCTACTTTTGCAGAATACATTTTGTACTATTTCATAAAATCAAGCAAAAGAGCAATGTTCCATTATAGCGATGGAAATGCAAAAATATTCGTAAAACATGGCTGCAAATAGCTTAAAATAACGCTCATGTTTGTTAACAAGAGCTGTTGCCTAAAACGAGCATGCAGAGCATTCGTGAAATAAGAACTAGTGATGGACAAAATGAGTCTGCAGCCGGATTTGGATTGATCCGAATCCAACTGCTTTCGGACCCGAATATGGAGCTCTGGATATAGGGGGGCGAGCTATTTAAGATGTCATAATGTTTAGCCTTTTTTCAAGTCGTTGGGTAAACTTCACAATCCTTTACATTTCTTTATCTGCACTATACAGTGTCACTTTACACTGTATAGCCACGTAGCTATAAGATACAAGTTTCCTGAGATTTTTTGAAAACTTTCCGAATTGTCAATGGGATCAGCTCATCATTTTTTGTTAGGATCCAGAAATTATTTGAATTCAATTAATTTATTTAAACTATTCAACAAGGTATTGAACGATGCTCTAAATTGTTTGAATTATTTGTTTAAAAAATATTTAGATAATGCCAACTAATTGCGGGAACGGGTAAAGCATATGCAGGAAAGTGTTAGTATAGAGAAACAAACCATAAATCACGAGATTTATCAAAACTCGGCAAAACTGCCGAAAATCTGGAAACAACTAGAACACCTTGAAAAATCCAGTAAACGGGTTTTGCTGGTACGCACATAAATACAAGGTTTTCCAAGTCAGTTTTGAATGTAAAAATTGTTATTCACCGCGTACAAAATGTTGTTTCAGATCGATATGACATTTCATTTCCATCATAATATTTTTTAATTTCTACAGCATGACTTTGTGAGCTGTGTTGGCTTTCAGCTGGAATGAGTTTGACAGTTCTTTGTTATGTGTTGAAAATAACGTGTTAAAACTGAAATTTCATTTTGATACAAATAAACCATTTGACAGCTGTTGAAATACATCTTGGGTGCGGTTAATAAAAATGATTACATTCGAAACTGACTTGTGAAACCCTGTAATTCAGCATAGATCTATTTTTGCTTATACGTGTAGTTATGAATACAGCAAGGGTTGCTTGCAAGCTTGCTTTTGTAGTGTATAAGTATTTTGCTCTACGAATTGAGTACGGTAGTGAAACGGATTCAATTGGAGCCATTTCGGAACCAATTAAATCTGTATTCGTTCAGAGCAGCTGGATTCGAATCTCCTCTGTACTTCTCTCTCTAACTCCATATCTCATTCTCTCGTTGTGTATTCCCTGTAGAGAAACAATCGTTTGTATGCGGCACTGCCATTCGAGTCTATTGTAGTGAGGGGCGAACCTACCAGGTTGGAGCCATCCAAACGCGATCCGAAGTGCTCCGGGCCGTAATTTTGGTTCCAGTAGATATCAACCAGGCCGGCATAAGCCGGTCTCGTAGTACAGTCGTCAACTCGTACGACTTAACAACATGCCCGTCATGGGTTCAAGCCCCAAATAGACCGTGCCGCCATACGTAGGATTGACTATCCTGCTATGGGGGGGAATCAATTAGTCACTGAAAGCCAAAACCCACAAGAGGTAAAGGCAGGCCTTGACCGACAACGGTTGTTGAGCCAAAGAAGAATAAGATATCAACAGGTTAAGTAGGTGCATACGAGTTCAGTAGGTTAGGTTGTTAAACAGGAAGTGAGGAATAGAAATGACAAACAGCATGTATTTTCATTAATCACATTCGCCGTCTGTCAAAGGACCGTTAACAATATTGAGCAAGCTCCATAGTTAGCAGGCAATCATACCAGGAAGGTCATACTGTATTACTACTGAACTCGTAGACACCCATCAAACCTATTCAGCCTACTAAACTCGTATGAACCCACTGAACCTACTGAGCAGATTGAACTCAAACCTACTAAACGTGTTGAACTCGTATTAACCTATTGAACTCGTTGCAGCCACGGGTCAGAATCGATTCCAGCCTAGCTGCACCCGACTCCGGAACAATCAGTTAGTATAGTCGTATGACCCATCACTATTCTGTTCCATCAAAACATGGACGTCTGAATACAGCCCAACAGCACACGAATGGCGGGAGAGGTGTGAGTGGTGTCATTTCCGGAGTTCTTCGCCCAAAACAGGTGTGCAAATTGGAACGTGCACTTTTTGCTGTGTGTTGTTCGAGTTTGCTATCGGTCTGTGTATCTTTTTGCTCGCACTATTACAACTCTGAGTCTCATTATTCCATTATCGCGTACCTCGCGTAACATCCGAAACAACTACGCTCGCTGTTGACGGTTGAACTAGCGGACCGTGTCATCCCCCTTTTGCCGGCCAGTAGTCAGGTTGTTCGATTGCGATCAACAAAAACTTGATGTCAAGCACCTCTCCGCCATGCAACCAGCATCGCCCGCGCTCGTTTGCATGCGAAACTACCTTTGCACGGGCACACCGCTGCGCCACTGTTACCCACGGTTACTTCTCGGCCGGTTTCGATAATATCTGGTTGCCGGCCAATATTCCGGAATATTATGCCGGGCCTGGTCAAGCACCACCCCACCGAAAGTCAAAACCAAACTCCAGCAACGACCACTCTTGTTCCGAGCACAACACGAATATAAAAACTTACACCCGGGGCAGGGACGGGTTTCGGCTTTATGGCATTATGTAATGCGCGATTCCACCTCCGATTACCACATGTGCAGCGGGACGGGTGATGTGAATCCAGCTCGGACACACCGAGCGACAAAGGAGGGGCCCGTTAACGGCGAGCAGCAGTGCATTCGCCGTGATACGAGTCCGCGCGGCGGGAGCTGGATATTGGACGGTTCGATTTTTTGTTTTTGTTTTTAAAAGCCGCTTGCCGAACGATCGCCGTATAGCACGATAGCACGCATGGTCCATATTTCTCCCACCGCCAGCAAATGCCGTCAGCGGTCGCTGGTTGTTGGTGGCCCTGCTCTCATTGAGTAGTGCGGGCGCGGAACGACAACTCGACAACGGGTGGCATGCGCATTTGCATGTGTCCGCTTCACTTAGTATTCCCGCTAAGGGGTGCCCTTGGCCTTAAGGCGCTCAGCCCGAGCTGGCCAAGCGCGTGGTTGTGTAAACCCCCAGGTATTCGTGGGTTTCCACTGTCCAAGACAAGCCGAGAAGGGCTGGCTTCCTTTCCTCGGGCAGGAGGGTCGCTGCTTTTGTCCGCCATCTCACCTTACCTTGCTCGAACCTGCCTGTTGTCTGGTGGAACTGGTACAAGTGGACAGCAGGAAAGTAGATCGTCGTCACCCCGTCGACGCGCACTGTCACCACGAGTGTTGACGTGTGTACACTGCAATGCTAGTGGTTCAATGCACACTGTGCCATAATATATACCGCCCAGCGTTCTTGCGCGTTGCTATCTCCGATAAGTGATTGCCGAGATGCAAGCAGAGCAGCAGCAGTGTCCCATTGGTTCGAGTGGCTGGACGACGAACCCCCTATTGTCGCAAGGATGCCATCGTCGCTCGAGAATTCACAAGTGTGTGATCGCGTCGTTACAGATGCCAGTTGCCAATCACAGAACGAATCCGTTGGAGCACACGGTGCTAATAATCAGCTCGTGAAGCCGTCGGTAATCCTTTCAATAAGAGGTGACTGACTGACTTTTACACCCCGCAGACTTCAACCCGTGGGACTTTACCCTGGCGTTTCAAGTGGGATATATGGGTGCTGTTTGTAGAAATTGATACCGTTTCTGATGCAAATTCAATGTCACTGAGCCGTGCTTGCGAAAGGCACCAACCTACAAATCAACCAACTAGTTTCGCGCTGGAACTAGCAGATATCTTGTCTGGCTTACGGCCCCAAGCTCACCAACAGGCAAAGAATACTCTCTAAGAAGGAAACCTAAAGGCCCGCGATGCTTCTTCTTCGGTCTTATATGTGAGCCGGCGATTGAAGGAAGCATACGATTGTACGCTTTGAGCCGTACGTAAAAAAAATAATAACAACACTCACATATAAGGTAGCAATTATTGGCTATCATTATCGCCCGTTTAATGGCGCTGGCCACTTGCGTTAAATTGCCGGACTCGATCGCCATCGGGACGAGTCGCGCGAGTGGCTTCTGTCTGTAGAGAAGGTATATCGAACCTTTCTTCCAAAAGCACTTTTGTTGTTGTTGTTGTTGTTGTTGTAGAGATTTGAAAGGCAGACACACTTTTCTTCAGACATTCACCCTCTGAGTCGTCGGTCGTGATCGTGCGCACGATCTCCATTACCTAATACCTACTATTGATTTGGGCATTTTTGGAGCAGCCGCATCAGCAGCAACACGATCTGTGCGCCAAGTCTCAGTTGATTGCAGTTGCTGGATGCACCCGTTGATCTGATTTTGCGTTCTTTGTTTCTCGAGCACACACACACACACACACACATACGCCTACGTTTGTATTGAGTCCAGCTCAGGATTTTTGAGAATCCTTGACAAGGGCTGAGAGGAACTTACTTTAGCATTCGCTTGCAACCGTACCGACCGTACACCAAGACGCCATTGTTCTTGAAAAAAACCGTTGCAGGACGAAACGCAGTAATATTACACTACAACCGACACGCTATGTTACTGTTGCGTGCGTTTCCTTTACGACATGACAGGAGCTTGAGATGATTCAGATGAGCCCTTACAAACACATACACACATATACAATCCCAGCGATCATCACTATCTCGCGGCTAAGGGAAGCAAATCACTGGAGCTATAAAACAAAACAAACCCTCCGTTTTCGGGGTACCACTGTGGACACTCGCACCAAATAACAATAACACAAGCTTTCTTGTGCCTCTCGTGCGAACGTGTGTGCGTGTGTGAGCAAGGGCTCGTTGTGTTAGGCTCGCGCTGGATACGAAATAGCAAACAGCAGGCAGCAGGCAGGGAGATTGAAAGAGAAAGAGCGTACACACAGGCGAAGAGTCAGATGGTTTTTCGTGTCAGCATCAAGGTGCACACTGGGACTTGTAGGTGGATAGAAATTTAATATTTTCAACTTAGCACGTGATGTGAAATTTGAAGCCGGTTCGTTGATTGACGTGTTGTTTTGTTCAGGCGACAAGAGAGCGAGTTGTTGCTTTGTTCAGGCATATTATTAAGAGGCGAATGAGCTAGACCTCAAAGTCTCTATAAAAATAAGTAAAAGTAAAGTAAAGGCATATTATTGCTTCTTTCAGCTGTCATTTTCGTACCACTTGGACAGCAAATTCGATTCGTTCTCATCTGTACGTAAACAAACAGTTCAAGGAAACATAATGATTTTAGGTAATTTAAGCATGAAAATGTTTACGAAATGATTGTTTGATTCATTCAACAAATTTAAGAATTAAAAACCACATCCACATGTGCAGAACAGGATGTAAACAAAACACAAAAAGCTCAATAGCAACACTGAACATACCAACGCCCGCTTCCGTACAATTAAATATCTCACTGAATGAGTCAATTATAAAGACAACAACTCGATGAATGTTCCTGACATTGCTTTTCGAAGCGAGTCTCAACTCTTACACAAATTGTAAGAAATCATTATGTTGTTTAGATTCATTATTAGAGTCTTTGAACCAACAGGCTTATTTTTCACTCTGAAGCTGTCATTTTGGGGCGATTGACAAATTTGAGGAACATTTGCATTCATATCATATCTATCCCTGTTTTATTGTGAAATCGATGCCGTTCCCGTGTACCTTGGTCATCGATAGAATAAGTTTTCCTTATCTCAAGCCAAAGCATAAATAAGATTAAAAAAGTATGCAAACAAGAATCTCATTATTAAACACGATGAAATTAGTTTGATAAGATATGACTGATTGCGGCGTAGGTCATTGAAGTGTTCCTTCAGCGCAATCCCGATTGCTTATCAGTTAATGAGCGCTTTGTTGGTCGCAGATATAAGTATCTTTTTAATTAAAATGACTATCCAGCAGACGCGATTCTCACATAGTGGGCCCATAGTGCGGTCAAGGGGGGGGGGTCCGTATACTGTCAAACATTAACAACGACAGCAACAAAATGCAGCACACTCCTCTACGTAATACTCTCACTCTCTGTGGGCTAGCTGTCGATCCTTTTCCCTCTCATGCGATGCGCAACCACTTCGCTCTCATTCTAGCTGACAGCAGATGCTGCTGAGTGCAGTGCAAGATTTTTCTCTCACAAATAAACATCTCTCTCCCTCCCTCTCTCTCTCTCTCTCTCTCTCTATCTTCCTCAATCTCTCTCTTTTTCTCCTTCTCTTTCGCTCGCATTGAAACTATGGCGAGCAGAAATAGTACAGGCAACAACAACAAAGAAGCCGGAGCTGGAAGTTGTGTTGCTTCTTTGACAGATGCTACGTGACCGTAGCGACCATAGTGTTTCACGGCGAACGCAGAACTTCAACCGATTCCCGTAATCCCACCCCCGCGCGACAGCAGCCAGCGTGTCAGCACTTTCACAAAAAGGGGTTAGGGAGTGAGGGAAGGGTTACATTCTCTGGAGGCAGTACATCATCACCAGTGCACCACCAACACACATATGCGCGCGAACGTACGCGGTTGCCGTCGCTAGCGAGCGCATTCGCTCGGAACCACGCTGGGAAGTGCTGCGCGAAAGAACGCCGCGCGCGTAGCGGACGCAAGGGAGGGATAAGAAAAAGGGCAACAACACACCCGCACACTTCTTGTGACATTTGGTGTGGTTTCGCCGTGTTCGGTTTCTTCGATTTCGAGACGGAGTAGTGTGAGCCGGTGTTTCACGGTAGCGGCTAGCAGCATAGCGTGTATATGCCTTTAGTTGTTGCGGTCGATAGCGCGATTGCATTGCGCATTGTGTGGAGCAAAACGCTCCTACTACCTGTGTGTGTGTCTTGTGTTATTTGGAAGCTGTCGAACCAACACCCTGCCACAAGAGAGGGAACAGGGAAAGATAGACAGCACTGTGGCTACACAGTAAAGCCGGGTAAGTAAGGCGCTGTAATAGCCATTGCTTGCATTTTGTTTTCGGTAGCCCGTACAACCATTGCGTACGCCAGATCTATATCCGAGCGATACCCTCGCTTCCTGCATCACTCCACACACGAACAATCAACTGCACCGATGATACATCGCACTCCACCCGGCCCCAGCCCGGCCAATCAACCGTCCAGCAAGCAACTTCAAAGCAAAACTAGGGTTCGCTCGGTGCATGTGTGCGGTAATGTGTTCACCATATGATATGGCCGGCCGTTCCCTCTTCCCGGCCAAAGAGCGTCCAGATGCGCTGTATGTGTGTAGGATAAACTATCAACCCACAGATCGCCCATTCCGATCGTCTTCCCCGTACAACGAAGGCGTTTGGGAACGCTTCGGTACTGCCAACGTCGACACTTCCTGTTGGCTGACGATGCCCGCTAGCCGGCAGGCGAGCGTTGGAAATGTGTTATGATCGTTATCAAGCTGAACAGCCGCGTTGGCTTCCAGACGCGCAAGAGACGCGCAAGATCGGTTGCGAGAACGACCCGAACCAGTACACGTACGCACGCCGCACCGAGAGGGCAACGATCAACGCTCGACAGCGCATTGCTGTACACCATATGTCAACGCAACTGTGGCCCGAGCAAAGCGTAGGACGTGTGTGCCCAAGACTCCGGAAGCTGTGCGGAGGTTTTGCTATTAGTTTTTCCTCAAGCGTACCTACAACATTTCTGAAGAATGTGCAGTGCAACTCTAACTCAACTTTGTTCTATGTTTTACTTCTTTGTATGTCTTCTTCAGTCCCCTGCAAAGAGTGTGAATAGAATGACTCCACTTGGCAAGATGTCATCGGTTTGGCTGACCAGTGTTTCGGTCTTCCTGCTGCTGCTGCTACAGCAACCACCGGTAGACGGTGAGCTATTTACCGCATTGGCTGACATGGAGGAACTGCTAGAAACG
This sequence comes from Anopheles gambiae, assembly GCF_943734735.2. Classification (NCBI taxonomy): domain Eukaryota; kingdom Metazoa; phylum Arthropoda; class Insecta; order Diptera; family Culicidae; genus Anopheles; species Anopheles gambiae. The sequence goes on along the minus strand of NC_064600.1, from coordinate 18,970,080 downwards.
GAAGCCGTACTCATCACCAATCTCGACAACTATGTCCAAGCGCAGGAAGAAAAGCTGATGCAGTTACGGCAGTAAGTGGTTGAAACTGTTTGAGCAGGGTATCCTCAAAAACCTCGTTTAACAACACATATGTCTTTTTTTGACAGAAAAATGCACGAGTACCGGCGCGAGCATGCGGAGGCGGCAAGGGACGTCAGTGCCTACCTGTCGAACCCGGTCAATGCGTTTCTGCTGACCAAGCGGCTCACCACCGACTGGCGGTACGTGGAGAACCTGATGACGTACGAGGTGGGGAAAGAGTTTCTCGAGAACGTCACCGCCTACCGAAGCGTGCTCAAGTTCCCGTCGGACGAGGATCTGAACGGTGCGGCGGTGGCGCTGATGCGCCTGCAGGACACCTATAACCTCGACACAGCCAGCCTCGCTCGTGGCATGCTGAACGGGGTGCAGTACAGTACTGAGCTGTCGGCGGGCGACTGTTTCGAGCTGGGACGGCAGAGCTACCTGAACGGAGACTACTATCACACCGTACTGTGGATGCGCGAGGCGATGGACCGGCTGACGGGCGAGGTGAACCGTACCGCCACCAAGGAGGATGTGCTCGAGTACCTCGCGTTCTCCACGTTCAAGCAGGGTAATGTTGCGCGTCGGAACTGACTGACATGCTGCTTTCACGAAACTTTCCCCCCCACTTTTGTAGGCAACATACAGACTGCACTCTCGATGACAGAGGAGCTGCTGGAGCTGGTGCCAGATCATGAGCGGGCCGTCAGCAACAAGGCGTACTACGTGAAGGAGCTCCAGAAGGAGGCCCAGCAGAAGATACTGCGCGGTGACGACGGTAGCGAGGAGGTACCGGTTGACACGACCACGGTAAGAAGGCCCCGTTGGTTTAGAGAATAGGGAAATACGTAAGAATTGCAGATTTTTGTTATTTAACATACACTCAAAGAGTCGTGAAAAAAATTTACTGCGATTGAGTTGCTAGGCGGCTCGGCGAGTAGATAACTCTCTCCAATATTTAGATTCACTTTGAATGAATTACTATGGAAAATCGGAGTGGATAGTGTACTCACCAGAAACCAGGGAACTCGCCAGAAAGTTATTTGACTCAAAGAAATAATTTGATTCACTGTGCTTAATCCACAAGATATCTGTTTGAAAACTTTCCACCAAGTAATCTTTTCCCCCGGATGTGGGGATTGCAAATATTTTTCGCGGAATTTTTATCTTCAGAGACAACAAAAATTTTATGTACTCTTTTGACGTGTGTATTGAAAATTTGTATAGAGGTTGTTCCCGAGATACGCTACTGATGCGGACCGAAAACCGCGTGTCTTGAGTTCCGAATTAGTGTTGGGTCATACGATTCATTTCACGACCCGACCCGGAGTCGGAAGCCAGTCGGAATCGATTCCGACCCGTGGGTGCAGCGGGCGCGCTAGGTCGGAGTCGGAATCAAATCCGACCCGCGGGTGAAATGAGTTCCGGTCGACCCGATAGATCAGTAGGTGCGAGAAAGCATAAGCGACTCCGACCCGTTGGTGCGGCGAGTTCGGGTCGGGTCGGGTAATATTGAACCTATCTTGATCCGACCCGAACTCGCCGCAACAACGGGTCGGAGTCGCTTATGCTTTCTCGCACCTACTGATCTATCGGGTCGACCCGAACTCGCTGCACCCTCGGGTCAAACTGAACCTACCGTGACCCGACCCGACCCGAACTCGCCGCACCAACGGGTCGGAGTCGCTTATGCTTTCTCTCACCGACCGGAGTCGTTGCACCAACTGAACCTACTTGTACCTTTCGGGTCGACCCGAACGACTCCGGGTCGCTTACGGATGGCTCCGACCCGATAGGTTCGGGTCGACCCGCCCATCACTATTCCGCATGTGTCGTAGTTTTATACATATTTCATAACGTGTTTCATAAGTGGGTTCCATAACGAATACCCCTTGTTACGAGTTTTTCGCATAAAGAGCAAATCTAAATACTCACGAAATGCCTCTCTTAACGTGTCGAATTTCGCATAACGAGTAATATCTGTCGTAACGTAACGTTCGGGAGTAACATATTTTAAGAGTTGCCTAAGTGACATTTGCTCGAAATTGTTTTTCCATATCTGCTCGATTAGTACTCGATACACCTTAAATTGTGTATGTTCAAGTGTTTTGAAAGCGCAAAGATTCGGTGTCTTCGTAAATTAGACTTTCTTTTATCGATGGACGATGCCGTCGAGCTCTTTTTACATTCATAGCCTTGACTAATTTTGTGTCACGTTATTTTATAAAAAATCGACATTATTTATGTATAAAATGGCTCCATGACCAATTATAACGATAGAAAACATAATTTCCGAGCGAATCTAGAAGAAAGCAACAAAAAAGTCGCATCACAGTTGATTTCAAAGGACTTTTTCTAAATTCCCTAAAATTGGTGCAGTTTAATGGAAGTTTTAGGCTCCAGTTTAAGGGACTTTCCGGTTATTCGTGCTCGAAAATCTTAATTAGGTGATCTGACATCAAGATCACGGTCGGTAAACATTGAGCATTTTTTTTTAAATTTTGAATATACTTACTTACTTATCCAGCGCTAACACCGCTTTGCGGTCTTGGCCTGCCTCAGGAGTGTCCGAAACCGCTCACAGTCTAGCGCCTTCGTTATCCCGGCCTTAATGGCGGACGCCTCCACGCCTTCTTGTCACCTCAATTTGGACCTACCATGCCTCCTCTGTCATTGTGGACACCCTAAAAAGCCAGGCTGGGTCGTTCGTTTCCACGCGTACAACATAGCCAGCCCACCGTAGCCTGGCAAGCTTGATACGCTGCACAACAGTGAGGTTTGAAGTTTTGATTATAACTCACGCAAATAAGAACCTCTACACTCAGCATCGTTTGATATAAAATTATTAGCAGGAGGAAAAGTGTCGTATAACTGTGTGAGGCACACGTGTCTGGTATATGTTGACGAGTGTTTCTGGCGTGTTTTTCTCAATCTAAATGCGCATGACGGCGAAAGTGTCCCCTGCCCATTGCTACCACTTGTAGGAATTTCATATGACTACCTATGTGGTGTGCATATGTGTTGTAGATTTGATGCCAACTATCGAAATCTTTATAAATTATCAAAATGACCTTACTTGTACTTTTTTTTACAAATTTTATCAGCACATTTCCGGTCCTGGAACCAATTCTTTCACTTTTTGTACATATCATATGGAAAAGATCCTCCCGAGTTTCTCATATAATGAGTGAGTCACTGGAACGGATTAAACTCGTCACTGCATAGCCAATTTTCGTGTAAATTTGTCTGAAGTGGTAGGTTTTAGCCACTAAATAGGTTTTTGGCCAGGATTTTAATTTTTTTAATGATTCTGGCTGAAAATGACTATTTTGTACCTTTTTGGAGGATATTTACAAATTCGTCCAAAGGGGAATTTATTTTGCATTTGTAAATTGATATGTCAAACTAGTACAATATTCTCAAAGAACTATAACATTTGGAATCCCGCGTATCTCCGAAACCACGTAAAAGATGGACCACGTTTCTCGGGGTCTACATGTATTGTGATATTGTTATTTTTTATATTTCTTCCACCAGGAGAGCATAGTGTTTGCTTTATTTCATGGTTTTAAGCGATTAGAAGTTCAGTTTTTAAACAATAGTTGGGTACAACTGCTGTGTTTTGTTTCGAATATGGTTTGTCTCGTGTAGACGCAAAAAGGTTTACAATTATTATTTTCGGCAGCGCTATGGGAAATATTCTCCATAAAAAAATCGTATCTTCTTCAGAGCACTTAAGCATTTATTAAGACTTCCTTAGGGTTTTAAAGCTCATGAATGTATTGCTCTGGTTGTGAATTGCTAGATGCTGCAGAGAGTCAAATCATCCATCAGGATGTTATTCTCGAATGAGTTGCTTTACTCACAAACGAGTTAGCTTACTGTGATTGAGGTACTAATCGTCACAAATGGTGGAAAAAAAACTTTTCGTGGCGATCTAATTCCGCGCATCACTGCCCATTGACGCTACTTTTCCTTCCAGAAGATCCAGAAGGAGGCGACACCACATGTGTACGACACCAACGAGCGCAAGCTGTACGAGCAGCTGTGCCGGGGCGAGCAGCAGCCACCGATCGAGCTACGCTCGCAGCTGGTCTGCCGGTACACCACCAACAGCTCGCCGTTCCTACGCATCGGGCCGCTCAAGCTCGAGGAAGCGTACCTGCGCCCGTACATCGTTATCTACCACGACGTAATGTCGGACCGGGAGATCGAGCGCATCAAGCATTACGCCCGGCCCCGGTTCCGCCGGGCGACGGTGCAGAACTATAAGACGGGCGAGCTCGAGTTCGCCAACTATCGCATCAGCAAGTCGGCCTGGCTGAAAGACGCGGAGGACGAGATGATACGCACGATCAGCCAGCGGGTTGAGGACATGACCGGGCTGACGATGGAAACGGCCGAGGAGCTGCAAGTGGTAAACTACGGCATCGGGGGCCATTATGAGCCGCATTTTGACTTTGCCCGCCGCGAAGAGCGAAACGCGTTCAAGAGCCTCGGCACGGGCAACCGCATCGCAACCGTGCTGTTCTATGTGAGTGAGACATAGCGAGGCGTGTCATTGTCTTTCATCTTCCAACAGAATGCATGTTAAATGATTTTATTTCCTCCCGCGCGGTTTAGATGAGCGACGTAACGCAGGGTGGTGCCACCGTGTTTCCCTCGCTGAATCTTGCCCTGTGGCCCCGCAAAGGGACGGCCGCCTTCTGGTTCAACCTGCACGCTTCGGGCCGGGGTGACTATGCGACGCGGCATGCCGCCTGCCCGGTGCTGACCGGTACCAAGTGGGGTAAGGATGGAGCCGTCTGGATGCTACGTCAGCACCAAGGGGGCCTCTATTAACCAAACCTGCTCCGTTTGCCTTTGCAGTGTCGAACAAGTGGATCCACGAGCGTGGGCAGGAATTCCGGCGACCGTGCGGGCTGCAGCTGGACCACTCGGCGGAAGAGTTCTGATAGCGGCCGGAGAGAGCAAGTGTCGCACGCGAGCCGCCCGATAAGTGAAAGCGATACGATGCACCATGACCCGAAACCAAATTGAATCTGCCATAGCGTTTAGTTTCTCCATGTAACCAGTTTTTTAGGAAATTTAGTTTTTAAACTTTAGGATAGTAGAACTCGAGCCTAGAATCGGCTTATTACCGTTGTATTACAGGTTAAGACGGCGAAATTGCGACCGACGCCATTAGCAGCCGGCCAGAGCAATAGGCTGACGCCATACATAGTGTAGATTTTTGTTTTTGGTTCATTTAACAGCAGACAGAAAATTAGATGCATTTCAGCAAGAAGGTTTCCGACATGGAAACGCTATGAAACTTCTCACAACTTCTTGCCAACTCCTTCCAACTTGTTCCTGTAGAAAGGGACATACCGCATTACTAACCCCTTTTTTAAACAGCAGTTAATAATTTTACTCGCGAACCTACGATTAAGCTCGTTTTATCTAGTGCAACGTTTTGTTCCTCTTACTTACCTTCGCACACCATCCATCATTAGGAATCAATTGAAGAAGAGAGCGGAAAAAATCATTCATCATCATCTTAAGACGACAACACCAAAATGGAAAAGAAAAAGTTGAAAATACTTAAGTCCATCAGAGCCCGTCAGCGGCGCCTTCTGCCACCGAGGACGATGGACGATTTTGCAAACCATGAGCTAAAGTTTAGCAAGCGGCTTGCATAGCTGGTCAATGGCGGAAGGAAAATGCTGGCCGCACGCTCTGCTAAGCGTCTCAATGGTTGCTGATGTGAAACGGAAGTGACATGAAGAAAGGAACGTACAGCCAACAACAACTAAATTGCCATACTAAAATTGTGAAATAAAAATAATTTTTACGTAAAACTAGCATACAGCAAGACTTACAGATTTACTCATTAAAATTCAGCCCTTTTTTCTCAATACAGGTGTTTGAACGATCAAGCACAGCCAGGCAATAAAAACGAGTTAATGGTTTTTTTTTCCACGGGAATGATTATTACGCTCATAACGGGGTAGAGAGATAGAGAGCGGGAGCCTTGGTGGGGTGCTCAGATTGCTAGGGATCACATTTTGACACACCAACATTACACATCCATTTTGTTGCCTTTTTTCATATAATTGTGGCTGTTTGTTAATGTTTGTTTGTTTTGGTTTGTAGTTTTTCTATATTTAAGGTTTTCTCTCGTGAGTGTGCCACTAAAGAAATTTGACTATTATTAACCCATGCTTTGAGGAAGATTCCGGAAATTGTAAAGGCTTGCTAGCGCATCTGTGATCGGTTGCATTCTGTATAGTTTCATCAAAAATCATTTCATCCTCACACAAATCAATCCAACTGCTTGAACATAATTTATGTCTGTGTTTTTTCCTGTGTTTCTTCTTCTTTCTATATCTCTTCTAATTCTTCTTTTTATTCCTATTCTTTATTTTTTCGTATTTCTTCCTTGTTGGTACAGTGCTTCTCGGTTGAAGGGCTATTTTTTCATTGCGCTGTAGTAAGTTTTGGTTTTCCACTGTAGGTGTCTTGTAAATAAATATGCTTTGCCTTTTCCGTTAAATGTCTCTATCTCTCTTATCTCTCTTCATCTCTTTCTTATCCTTTTCTCTTTAAGCAGAATAATGTGCCCCATGAAAAATGGCGATGTTTAGAATACAGCATGGGGTGGGAAGGGGATAAAAAGGGCAACATAAAATCACAATACGGATTTGGCAATATGGTCCTGTAAGTTGGGGTGGGGTTTTACACGTTTTCATCTCCTAGCTGAAGTGTTTGTAGGATTTATTTGTTTTGCATTCTGCCATAAATTGTCCAAAAAATAGAGCATTCAAAAGTTTGTCGACGGTTTTTTTTATTGTGTTTATTAGTGATGCGAGAATGAGCCAGTATAGTGAATCATGTGTTTGCAATAAGTGTGCAAGTTTGTAAGAATTTCCTGACAGTTTGACCGTCCCCTGGGAGCTGCGCACTTTCTTGTTCTTGTAGCTTTTCGTGGGTTATCTCCTGTTGGATTCAACAATTTTTGATTTGTCTTTTATCTGGTATTACTTGTCCATCTGTTCATTTTTTTTATTTAGCGTGCAATTTTAACGCCATACCTCTCAGTACAGAAAATAGTGTAGAAACTAACATTAAAGGTTTTTTCTTCTTTTTTTTTCTTATTTTTGTATGGTTGCCAACGGGTATAAAAGGGATCTCCAAATTGTCTATAAAGGTCGATTCCGAATGCAGTCAAGTCAAATGTTTTTTGTTCATTCCAGTGCTAAAAAGGACAGGGTCCTTACTTGGCATTCATCACATTCATTTTGGGTATTAAACTTTAAGTTCATCAAATTTTACTTGTTTGTGTATGCTTTATATTCTCTCTTCTGCTGTTTGCATTAAACATTTTAATTTTTTGTAATAAATACTTTGTTTCTTTTTTATTTTGTTTTTTTTTTCGCTTATCTCTCTACTCTTCCTTCAATAGTCATGAACAGCAGCTATGCGCTGGATAGAACGTACACTCAAGGTGAAAAGGTACTTTCTTACGGACTAAAACAGTTGTGACTGTGTCTCGGATTAAACATCTCTACTGACAGGTCAGAAACGCTTGTGATTGTGGGAAAAAGGGAGGGCAGCGAAGACAGTGCCAGAGAGACTTCCTTTCACCCATGATTTACATCGTTTAACATCAAATATAATACGTGTATATAGATAGGTATGTATATTATCATCTACACAGCTTGATTGTTTAAATAGTTTTAAATACATTGCGTCACACAGTTACGTGCCTTACACAGATTGTGCCTTACGTGGTAAAGTGTGCCATATCAAGTAGTTATATATAGTATAGTATAGTAGGTAACAAAAATATGTTTTCTGCTTTCATTGGGTTTCTGTTGTTGCAATCTATTATTGCGTATCGGTAGCTTGTGTTTCTCTTGCGTATGTGCGTATGTGTACGTTTTAGAAGATTAAGTTCCATTTTGCAAGATTGCATTCAATATCGCATCGCTATAAAATATATTGATATATTTTATATATGTATATACGTGTACGTTAATTTATTTTGTAGAGAGCAGCAAAGAGTTAGCGCATCTGATTTGATCTGATTACTTGTGGCACCGTGTTTTAACTACTAGTACTAACTCCTCCTCAATGTTGTTTCCCTGTTTTCCCTCCTCTCTCAAGTCACACATCTCTCTGTTGTGTTCGGTTCTTGTTTGCTTTCTTTTATTATTATTTTTTGTCCACGTTATTTTGGGATCGAACACGTCGCACGTCGTCATATGGAAATCATTACTCTTGTGTCGTTTCGTTTTGTCGTCTTACATCATTATCATAACCGAGTTGCACAGTTGGGCATTCGTTCTTATCTGCCTCGTGTTGGGTTTTCCGTTTCACTTTCTACATGTGCTTTCTCGATTGAGTCTATCACTGTTTGTTTTCTTTTGCTGTTCTTTTTTTAAATAGTTCTCTAAGTCGCCCTGTTTGCCTCTTCCTAGCGCGGTTGCATATCATTGTGTCGCTAGAACGTTCACCTTTTGCGATTCCTCGTTTTTCTTAACTTCTTGTTATTTTTTTTTTCTTTTTTGCTGTTGCTTCATATATGTGTGCATCAACATCAACAATTAACGACTATAACACATCAATTAGAAACACAGGACAGGGATGGTGGTGAGCGCACACGTAACGGTGGGAAGAGTTTTGGGGCCAGGTAAAAGGTTTTTTTTTATTATTTTTTTTCTTTTTTTTCTTCTTTTTACTAAGAGAAACGGCTGCATGGAAGAAAGCAAAGGACCAAAACACACTAATGGTTTTTTAGCCAGCATGCTCTTACACATGTACACTGTTATGCAATACTTTTTTTTGTAATTTTCTTGTGTTGATTTTGCCTCTTCTCTATTTTAATTGTAATGTCATCGTTGCCCGCTCCTGCCCGGGCACTCATCATTTGCAAATCATTTAATTATTCAATTCATTCAACACACTGCGAGCGTGTGTGTGTGTGTGTGTGTGTGTGTGTGTGTGTGTGTGTGTGTGTGTGTGTGTGTGTGTGTGTGTGTGTGTGTGTGTGTGTGTGTGTGTGTGTGTGTGTGTGTGTGTGTTTGTGTGTGTGTGTTTGTGTGTGTGTGTGTGTGTGTGTGTGTGTGTGTGTGTGTGTGTGTGTGTGTGTGTGTGTGTGTGTGTGTGTGTGTGTGTGTGTGTGTGTGTGTGTGTGTGTGTGTGTGTGTGTGTGTGTGTGTATGTGTGTGTGTGTGTGTGTGTGTGTGTGTGTGTGTGTGTGTGTGTGTATGTATTCCACAGTGTCGGCTCGTTTGTTCCTGTTCGGTTGCTTCCTTTCAGGCGCAGAAAAATCGATCAATTTTAATTTATCGTTAGCCGGTTAAATACGGCTTTAATCAATCCTACCATAAGTGTGTTTGTGTGTGTGTGTTTTTTTGTGTGTGAGTGAGAAAGAGAGAGAGAGAATAGAATAGAGAGAGATCCTCCACTGACCCACCTACCGCTTTTGTCCATTCTCATCATCCCCATTACAATAGCATGAATCCACCACACCATTTACAGGGCGCAATTGGAGCATGTGGAAAAGCGTGGCTGAGGTTGAAAAGGGCGAAGGTGAGAGTCGGGACGAAATGGAAGATGAAAGTATAAACTCACGCCAGCACAAAAGGTTACCCCCTCTCTAGCAGCACAAAATAAGCACACACACCCACCCCACACGTAAACATATCCTCTGGCGGTCGGACAATGGCTGTGCTGCCTGGGTAACGTATCTGCTCCAATTATCAATTCAACCGTGAGTTCATTAAATTCGCATCCCATGCTGCTGGGCAGGGTTGTGCTGTTTGAGGTAAGAGCAGAAGAGGATATGATACTTTATGTGTTTATGTGTGCGTGTGTGTACCGTTCTAGGCTTTAAGGTTTCTTAATACAGGAAGATTCATGTCCGTCCGTCCTGTGGTATCTCCGTAAGCTGTCAAGGATGTCAAGGACTCTTAAAAGACAATAGCTCACCTACCTCCCCCAACGCACACACACATACACACACATACACCTTTCCAGAATCAATGGGCACACATATACACACTTACCCACACACCCACAAAAACGTCCTGCTCTTCCTCCCCCCCCCCCCCCCCTCACTGTTAGCTTAGATCTCATAGTTGCGGAACTTGCTCACCACTTCGCTCGAGTTCTCCGAGCCCCACTCACCCTTGCGCCCGCCATAGTACAGGGCGGCGCCGCCCTCGGAGGCGCGCCGATGGGCTGGGTTGGGCTGGGCCGCGCTCAGCCCGGATCCGACTGCGCCAGAGCCGGTCGCGGCGCCAGCCCCGGTGCTGCCGGCCGCCGTGCCGCCCTCCGGCAGCATCCGGTCCTTCGTTTTCGGGATCGCCCAGTGCATGCTCTGCTGGACGTGCTCCTTCATGCCGAGCCAGTTCTTGTAGCTGATCTGGATGCCGCTGTTGCGCCACTTGTCGTAGCTCGCCCGCTTCTCCGGATCGCACAGGATCTCCTTCGCCTCCTGTTGCAGGGAGAAAAACAAAAGCATTAAATTTCATTTCCGTTTATGGTGATGCGAGCAGGAGCGGAAATAGAAACTGAAGCGACTGTGGATGAAGACGGTGTAGAGCAGAGTTGTCAAACTGTTGGCGGAAGTCTTTCGGTGTGGCCCGCGACCGCTTGAGTCAAAATTTATTTTGAATTTCTGCTTTTATCGTGCATGTCCAGCAATTCCTTACACCTGAAATATAAAGTGATTTTCAACTTCGTAGGTTTCTCTACTAGTTGTCAGGCTAGTATGCATCGCCATAAAACTTGAGTTATAGAACAAAAACCCAAAAATGTTTATTTCGATGAAAAATGGCGAAAAAGCACTGAAAATTATGTTACACCCTTTCCGATGAATACATTTGCTAGTAACTAATATTTTTTGAACAATTCTTTAAGGAAACAATTCGCGTTTAGGCTTCAAACTCATACAAAATCGTGAATGTCCGGAAGTATCTTACCCATTTGTGTGTGTTGGTTTTGGAACATTATAATTATTTTTTGTGCAATTTGGATAAGACAATGAATTGTAAAAATTAACAACATCGCTCAACCAACAGGAATCACCAATCACAAGTTCTTACTCTTTTTTGTCATACTGTGTTGGAAAAGGTCAAACCTCTCTTAAGCAATGGTGCAACGTTTAGAAAATAGATGAAATCAGATGCCAGCACACGTGTTACTTATGATAGGATATTACAAATGTTGCCTCATGGCCTACCAAGTTGCCTCATGGCCTACCAAGCCCAATGCGATAAGATAAACCACAGGGGGGCTTATGACTCTGATTTTGGTCGCCATAATGAATAATGATTTCAATGGAAATGAGCCGGAAAGGAGTAACGGTTACTATGAACTTGTATGATACTTTGCTCTCCTCGACGACTGTCAAATGAAGATTTGTCTAAGGCTATACTGGACTGCAGGAACCGACCTGTAGTAATTTATGGACCTTCCACAGCATCAAAAGAAAGAGTTCACTGTTTCTAACATACATAAATGCTTTTCACTACCAATACCTGCTAAAAAAATTTGAAATTCTAAATGACACCAATATTAACATAAAATTTACTATTCTGTATTCAATAAACCAGTTTTTGCCATTATTTTTGCGTACTAAACCTTGTTAGTTGACACAAAACTATTCAATAATGGAAATATCAGAGACCTGAAGTGAAAGGAACTGCTAACGTTCTGATTTTTGTATCATATAATATCATACAAAAACTATGTTGCGGCCCGTGCTGCTATTTTGAGTAGCATTATGGCCCGCGGGATCAAATGAGTTTGACATCGCTGGTGCAGAGCGTTAAAAAGCGGAAGGAAATGGAAAAAAAGCTTCACAAATGCTTATCATTTCCGTCATTCTGCTTATCATCATCATTATCCCTTACCTTTAGCTGCTGAAACTTAGCCTCGGACTCCTTGTCACCATCGTTCTTGTCCGGGTGATACTGTAAAGCGAGTATTTTAAACTCGGCCTGGATTTGATCCACCTGTCGAGAAAGAGAGAGAGAGAGCAAGGGAAAGAGACATGAAGCAGAAATAAGAAGTAACATATCGGATACGTTAATGACATCGTTTCTGCTCGGGGCTTGAGAAAGCGAAAGAGCGAGAAAGAAATGAGAGCAGATGAAGGTAGACAAACAACACAGAACCAAAAAAAAAAGAACGTTGCAATATCTCTAGAAACCTTGGGACCGACACGGTGTCTCAGGTGGCGAGGATAAAAAACCGTTGCCAGCTCTTCATTACCTCATCATCGTCATCATCGGTGTGCATCATGTGCATCGGTGGCATTTAACTATGCTCAGTTTTTCGCTCCTCACCTCATCCTTCCTCCACCGCTTGCAGAACCCGCACATTCATTCATTCACGCCCAACCCTCGCCTGCTTTCGGGATGGAAATATCCCAAGGACCTGCAGTCGTGTGCTGCCACGGCTCATAAATAATGTACCAGTTGTACATACATACATGCACACAAACACACACATACACTTTAACCCTACGTTTCTCTTCTGCTGAGTTTTCTTACCCTCGCCCTTCGTCACACTCGCCCTCGCATTCCCTGCCCGCGCTGTAACCTAGTTCCGGCCGCGGCGCTGAAGCTTATTTATCCCTGCGCGACCCGTGAGTGAAAACGGCGGGCAGGTTCATTGCGCCCAGGTCCCCCGGTTTTTGGAGACGTGGTGCGCCCCGATGGGACGCGGGATTATTTAAAGAAACATCAACAACAACAACAACTACAGCATCAACAATAAACTTATGAGAAAAACAGCACACGGTAAGATGGTGGGGCGCGCATTGGGAAAGCGAACCACAGCAAAAGGCAGCAAATATGGCCAACCTTAACAATCTCGGCTGCAACAAAGGAACGACGCGGTAGCTTCTCTGTCCCTGCTGCTTGCTGCCATTGCTCCTGCTCCGGGAATGCAACAAATAATTATATACAATGCGCAGAAACAGATGTGTCGGTGGGTAGGATGGTGCAGGGGTGCCCGCAGACGTGTAGGGGAAGGGGGTAGGAGGGGGGAGATGCAGCACACTCTCTCCAAACGACAGCAAAACACAGCGCGATGTGCATACCCGGAGATGCAGTCGTTTCGGGGCAAATGGACAGTTGTGTGTGTGCGTGGTGCAGAATTTTCCCAGGGTCCCACTGTTGAGAATTTCGATGCATTTTCCGTGCAGTATGTTTTTTATTCTAGAGTAGTGTCCGAAGGGGACTAAAGAAAGGGGAGGAAAGGAGTGACAAAAATGTCCACTTGTCAAGTGTGCATTTTTTGCTTTCGCTTGCTCGGTTGGCGGGAGAGTGGCACGGGAGATTGGAAAGCAAATATTATTAAGGAAATGCTTTCGTCGGTACGGCACTCTAGGTAATTAATTTCTCCTGCACTTCTGTATGTTACGTTTACTTCGCCTCCTTCTGCAGCTCACAGTTGACTGATCTCACGCCACCAATTGAAGCCCCGAGAATTAATGAACCCCGCATGCCGATACGTACCGTGGACGTTTCGCTGCAGTTTAGCAGCGCGTACAGATCCTCCTTGGAGTCTCGCTTGTACGTCAGAATGTCGTCGACACCGCTCATCGTGATCGGACTGCTGTAAGTCTCTACTGTAAGCACTGTTACTAGCTCCACTGGTGTGGTGTGCACGCGGAGTGGCGGTTTTGATTGTTGTCTGGCCTCTCCGAGGGGGGGGGAGTTTCTCGCGCGATTCCAATCACCTTCAACCGCTCGCTGGCCAGAAACACCTTGGGCCTGGTTTTACCCGCGCGCGTTTTTGTCTGCTACTGGGCCACCCGTCTCAGCTGTGCCGTCGGCGACCTTGCCCTACACATGCACACACGCACGGACACAGGTACACTCCGAAAAACAATTACGGGCGACTTTCCCTTTTTCGCGCGCTGTGTGCTTGTGAATGCCCGATCGTGCACTGGAACGGGTTTTTGTGGCGCTGTTGTTTCTGTTGTTGTTGTTGTTGTTCGGTGTGATTTTGATTGACGTCTGCTGGCCGAAATTCCAATACGACACTGCACACTGAAACGGGACAATCACAAACACACACACACACAAAACACACGCGTTTAATAAGGTCTGGACGAGTTTATGATGTATACTGCTGCTGTTGTTTACCTATTCGAACCTGAACAGAATATTTGCACGATGTGACGTACCTCAGTTTCAAGGGGAATCACACAATTATTCACCTGACGCTGGGAAGCTGGAATGAACCCTCTCACACACCGAGCCGCACAGCTTCAACGACGCGAGATCAACACTTGCCCTCGGCAGGCTTATCTTCAGCCTTGACACTTTGACCTGGCTGTCTGTTTTTGCCGTGTGTGTGTGTGTGTGTGATTTCGTCTGTTTTACCGTGCCGTCCAATGCGAACTGGCAGCGTCGATGCGGGCAATTTGTGTTAGACGTGTGACCGTACGCAACCGTAGCGAGTAGTCTCGTGTGGGGCGGGGGGCGGAGGCGTGTGATTGGTTTTGCTGCTGCGTCGTAACACGCTCGTGCTCGGAACCTCTTGAAGCGACCTTTCGCAAGCGTGCCTGATCAACCACTGAAAGCCCGACACGGCAGAGCATCCACGCATCAATGTACCGGGGCTCGCACTGGCCGGAGCCCGTTTTGGGTGCTGCTGCCCAAGATCTCTGCGAGATGCGAGAGCGCCCGTATTAGTTTGCCGCGTGATAGCGAGCCACAGCGGGAGAGCGCACTGCCCGTGCTTGAGTGAGTCGAACTTTTGGGAGAGCGCGAGAGCGAACCACAACAGTCCTCGGACTAGGCTGGTGCGGATACCGATTCGCGTGGACCTAGCTTCGGGATCGTTTGCATTTCCAGTCATCCCTCCCCTCGCCCTCCTAACCCTTCACCCTTTCCGAGTACTGGACTTAGCATAGTGTGGGTGACGGGAAGGAGGGATGCTGAAGAAATGTTAGATGGCTGGAGCAGGTATGCAAAAAGTTTGAGCAGGTAACAGTAACAGCCATGTAACGACTACGAACTGCTTTGTTGGGTTTGAGTTGTTGTTTGAGTTGACGATTATCAGATACGCAGAGATGCAAATAACTGGTAAACACGTATAGCTGGAGCAGCGTATCGGCACGTCCGAGGCAAATTTTATGTTTCTTGATGATCAATTTTCAGAATTACTTGTACATTCCAGAGGATGGATAACTGTTTTAGGGTGCAATAAGTCATAGAACTCTACCCTACAGGATGCTCGTTTACTAAATACTAAATATTCCGAAGATCCCTAAGAGATGGCCCCTTGTTTACGTCTCAATAGTTCTAGAACAGCGATTTTCAAAATAGATCCATTTGATCAATAGATTTATAGATTTATAAGAACTGATACAACTATTTTTCTTTGTTGAGTACTATTTAACACTAGATTAACGGGTGGCTCTCATAAACTTATATCTACGAGCTCCCGTCAAATTTACTAAGATTTGGATTTACTAGGACGTCTTTTGATTAGTTAAAATAATAACAAAAATCAATTTTATTAAAATTATGTCGTTTAACAACTTTAGATATTCATATAAAGTTGTCTGCATACAGCCAATTTATTGTGGTAGTCGTTATTCTTTCACCTACACATAAACCGATATATTTTCGATGTCTTATTTTGCTTGTTTTCTTTTTGTGTTTCGAAAGCACGAGAAACAAGTTGGTTGCCATTTTCGCTTGTGGTCACTTAAGTTACATCACTTAACAAGCTTATTTTACGATAATGGATGGTTTAGAGTTATCTTTCACTCCTATTTTTACTTTTTTTTGCGAAAATGTTGTAAAACTGTAAAACTGTAAAAATGTAAAACTAAACTAAATATACAAACGCAACCTAGCAACCCATGTGGTGGTATTTGAAATAATTATATAATGAAATACAAGAAGTAAACATCGACAGTAAATGATATTTTTTGCATCACTCTAAAGTTTAGCTTCTGTCAAATTGAGGGGCTCCATAAACCTAATGTTAAAAAGCATTTTGATGTTATTTGACATCCAGCGATATATGTTGATATCATGTTGGATTGTTGGATTACTTTCAAATTATTATTAATTTTTAGGAGTACCAGTAAAACATCATATCAAATTATTATCATTCCACTCCATATATTTTAGCATCATCAACAATGAATAACTCGCTTATGTTGTTTTTATTATTCCCTGAGAGATTGACATCAATTATATGTATATACGGTGTCTAATTAAAATGTCTTGTCGACGGTGGTGCACAACTGGACACATATAAGCAGTGGAGTGCTTGTATTTGCAGCCATTTTAGCACTGGAGTGTTTTTCATACTACCAAAGACCTGCACAGGAGCTCAGTACAGGTTAGTGTACGCACCTGTGCAGATACATCTACGCGCTAATGAGCTATTCGTCGACTGGTGTTGTCAGATTCATCCTCCTAGTTTTTTGTTTTGTGGAAACTGAAAGCAATTATTAAATGTTGTAGGTCCACTGCTGCCATTTTCCCCAGTTTCGAGGAACAAAAGCACACACACAAACACACAAGACGCACAGCTAGTGGAAAGGTGAAGCGCAAAAACCCATTTCACACAGCCATCCCCAGTTTTAAAAATAGCTCCGTTTAAACTTGCCCACCCAACCCACGTAGCTTCCCCGTGGTTGACGTGCTTTTAAGCACGCTCGGTCCAATATCGCTGACCGAAATCCCACACCGCGAGGATTTATCTGCTGCTGCTCCTGCTACTGCTGGAGTATACTCCCTTTTGGCAACACGGTTGCCTTTCACCGTGTACCGGGCCACTCCATCCGCAGAAGTGGTTCCCCAGTGTACATTATATCCCTAACGTTCTTGCATCGGTACAACCCATTCACATCATCACCATCATCATCCAGCGAGCAACAACATCCTCGTTCATCATTGCTCATCGTCGTGCTCTTGCAGCCAGGAGCTCGCGTTGTCGTGCGGCGCTGTGTGGTAGCAAACCGCAGCACCCGGCTCAACCCAGCCACACAACCCGTTGAACGTTTTTGTGGCTGGATAGTTCGACACCCTACTAACGAGGCCAGTACGATGATCGTGTTCATCCGCGCTCTAGAAGTCCCTGCTCGCACTGGCGCTCTGTCAGTACCATCGAACACACGGGGACTTAATTTGCTTCTTCCTGGTGCGGCACTGCTTCACTAATCGTTTCGACACCGCCCGCGATATAGCAACCAGACAGTAGCGTAGGGAAAGAGGTGTTCTTTCTTTTCCATTTTTTTTGTTCTAAGTTGTTTCTGAGAATTCGTTTTCAACCTGCTAAAAGTGCTCCGGGCAGGGTGGAAGCTTTACAGGTAGTTTCAGTGTCATCGCCAACAAAAGACGGTCGCTTTCTTTTGTCGCTTTAGAGTTCGTCCGGATTCGCTATAGAAATCCTGCTGCCATTTTTAGCCGATGAAGCGGTGCTAGAATACCCACGCGGTGGAGTAGGGAGAGGAGAAAATGAAAGCTCCCAGAGTTTTCTCCACCGCTACACACAAACACACTTCCATCTCCCAGGGAGCGTTTTCGAACGGTGTTCAATAATAAAAAGGGCAAATGATGAGAATCCGGTTCGAAGGACCAAACGGCCGAATAGAACCATAAGGGCAGCGCTGTGAGATGGAAGCTGTGTTACCTTTTATTCATTTGCTTCTCTTACACACATACTGTATCCACCCACACACAGACTCACATTCAACAGTCTCTTCCTCTTCGCTTCATACACCCGCTTCAAATTCTCATTGTGTAGGTGATCAATATTTGCCGCCGCCATTACCGCATGGCCCACAAGTACTGCAATCCGGGTTGCCCGGCTTAGTAACTGTGCTACTGGGTGTATATATATTTTTTTGTTTCTATGTGTCTTTTAAGCCTCCTCCCCAGTGGGGATACCAATATATTGCACGAAACCACTACAGTAACGATCAAACCCACAAAATGGCACGCGCGGTGTGGGCCTGGCACGCAAGGTGTTTCGGCAATTTCCAAGCTCATCCTTACCTGGGTGGCCTAGTTGGGATTGCGAGCCGAACCGGTGCTGGGCTGAAGCACCACCACCACCATCGAATCGATAATGTGCGGTCGAACCGACCAGCGTCTCGCCCGACATTATTCCCAGCGGTCGTTATTTCTGCTTCTGTAGGTTCGGTTTTGCCCGAAATTGAGGTACCTTTCATAAAAGAAACGGTAGATTCGGTGTGCGAAGGTAATAGTCTTCCGCCTTATCATCTTGCCAGCGTCCGTCTCCTGCCTTGCCGAGAGTTGGGATCCTAGACCCGGCATTCCCAGCTCCGTGCATGTGCCTTTTTCGTGGAAAACAAAGATCTCTCCCCTCACCCGCCATCCCCATCCCCAAAACTCTGCTGGCAACGATTAGAAAGCGAACGCTACGGCAGGCCAAGAGCATGCCCGTAACAAAGCGAACTTCGAGCATGTCAGCTGCACACGAGTGACATTGACTAATTGATCGGATTAAAAATAGTTTTATTTATCTTCCTTGTACGGCCCGGTTGCCCGATCTCCTTGAAGTCAGTCGTCGCACTTTTCGGGTGAGTGGGTTGGCAAAAATACATACACACACAGACTTAGGCAACACACATACGCAAGAAGAACGAACGGTTCCGAAAGGGGAACAGTCGGGGTGAGAGAAGCAATATAAAACGCAGCACAATTTGATGCCCGTGTTTTTCAAGAGGCTCGGGCAGCTGGAAAAATCTCGACAAGGAAAACGCTCTCGGCGTTGTTGCAATAAAGTCAGACGCTTGAAGCAACAGAACTGCGCAGCAACAAAAAAACACACACACACGCACTTGGGTCAAGTGTGGTAAGAGAGAACGGAAGGAGGGATTGGAAAGAATTGTACAGAGCGCGAAAATCATCTGTCGGAACAAGGACAGCAGAGGCAAACGCACCAGACAAGAGAACACGGATTTGGCTTTGTTTGCCTTGGTGCTGCTGGAAGAGCCGTCGCTTTCTCAACGCGCGGCGTTATTGAGGTGTAAATCACAGTATTCATGGGGTAGGGCGTCTCGCCGCCGTAAAATCCTCGAAACGTGTCCGTACTGTCGTTGTGGAAATTCAAGAAACAGCTCGTCCGCTTCCGTTTGTCATTGCTACGCTGCTTTGTCTCTCTGCCCCGAACATCCATGGTGAAGGTCATTGACGATGCGTGGGTGTCGGTAGAAAAACCAGAAGAACTCAACTCAGCTTCGGAGGGTTACGGCTTTTCACCATCCCCACGCACAAAAGAAAAGTGCGAAAGCAATCAAATTAAGAACCGGTGCTCTTGTGCAAGAAGAGGAATCGATTCCGTATGTGGGCGAACCACTTTTGAAGCCGCTCGCAGCCTTCTCCGGTTTTCCCGTGGCAGCCCTCGAGTAATGTCTGGACGTGAAGCGTACGAAAGCGATGCATTTCGCCTTGGGGCTTTACATTTGCACACTTGGTTAGCCGGCAGAGCGCTGGGGCATGGTGTGACGCATTGTGGTGAGTACAAAATTGGAAAACTTTATAATGGCATTTATCTACGACGGTCCGATGAGTGTATTTGCTTTTCGCTCGACTAACATCATGACCTAGGCTGCTAGCAAGCAAGGCTTCGAACAAGGAAGACTTATGTTTGTAACCACAGGCACAGGGTTGCAGCGATGTTTTAAGGCCTTTGCCCACGCTGGAACCGTTCTGTGATAGTGTTTATCCAGAAAAGGCTGCATGTGTGTTCAGTATGATAGAGACTATTTCAGCATACCAAACCACATCATATTGTATATTGCTGGTTAGGTGCAGTTGCTTCAAATGCTTTTCTGCATTACAAAATAATCCTAACCTTGATTGCGGCGCATG
Source organism: Anopheles gambiae (assembly GCF_943734735.2). Lineage (NCBI taxonomy): Eukaryota > Metazoa > Arthropoda > Insecta > Diptera > Culicidae > Anopheles > Anopheles gambiae. The sequence continues at coordinate 18,950,149 of NC_064600.1, read as the reverse complement.
TAAATGGTAAAAAAGCACATCGTAATTGTGAAAATAATACAGAAAAAAGAGTAGTAGATTGTGTGTTGTTGCTGTGTTTGTTGCTCATTATAATCTCCAGCGCGTCATTAGCAACGTAGCCGAACGAAACGGGAATGAATTCCCAAACGCTTACTCAGTAGGTTCCCGGGAAAAGGCAATCATGCTCTTTCTGTTTTCTGATAGTGGTGTTGGAGGTATTCTTAGCTCTTCGATGTATAATTCTGAAGAAGCAGAAAGAAACCTATTGTACATCGATATAAATATCTGAGGAACAGTTGACTAGTTAGATTCATTAATTCAATATACGTATATGTGTGAACTTTATCTTCATATGTTCTGAGGAGTTGATTATTCTTATAATTATAATGATATTATAATGACTTAGTTAGGCCGAAGCTTCGAAATCTATGGTGTAGGTCCAAATTATCCTATACAATTTAATATTAAAGAGATAACTTTTTGAATTTCATATACCGTGTCACAATTAAATTTAGTATGTTGCTCAACAGCGGGCCCTCTTGGTTCGCTGCTAGAACTCGCTTAAATAAAACTGAAATTGTATTACATAGAGCGACACATGACAATATAAAAAGGATAAGAATTAATACACTGCTTTATATTTACGTCTTATTCTGCAAAGTGCAATCATTCTCTGTATACTTTGATGAACTAGTGAAAGTCAAAGTAAAGTGAATCCCCGCATGACGAGCTTAATCCGTTGGCGGTGGCTCACTATTTAAAGGTAAAACCCGTTGCGGGAGACTTTTTTTCATAAAATTTGTATAAAAAATTAAATAAATAGTTCAAGGATCGCAAATGTGCTGGAGTAAATGCATGCATCCATCTGAAAAACTGAAAAAAGTCTTGAAAATACTAATGGTTTGCTATTTACAGTTAGTTTGTTATATTTATATTTTGCTATTTCTATGTTATGATGCTTAAGCCATTTTGGTGTGGTAGTTTTTTTTTTTGTATTTGTTCTTTAACATTTTCCGAAACAGAGAGTACTCGTTAACTCGTTTTACTCGTTAACAGAGGTATTTGTTTAGCGTTTAAATTTGCTCGCTATGTGAAAAATGTATCGTAATACGTTATCGTCATAAGGTGTACTCGTTATGAGGGGTTTCACTGTATTGGTACAGCTCATTGACCACGCGTAACATACCCGTTGTGGGTTCATTGGATCAGTTTTGTGTGTCTACACTGTGGCGTAAAAAACGTCTGTAACGTGTTATCGGTCATTGACTAATTCTTCTATTTGGCGTAACGTCCCAGGCGGCAGTGTTGTTAACTGTTGACATTTTTCATGACAGTCACCGTAAACAGCCGGTCAAAATAATTTTTGGCTGATGACATTCAATGCTTCCACGACACGACTGTCATTAAACGAAATTCATTCGTGTCGCTACCGTCAGGGCTGATGCAATGACATGAAATGTAAACAATGTAGTCTGAATGTCATTTGACATTTTTTGAACAACACAAATCGATACGATCGGAGGATTATGAAGTGTATCGTCGCTGTATTCTAGTGAAATAGCAAAAACTAGTGAAATGAAAGCCTTTGCACCGCACGCTCTGTTGTAGTTTGACATGAATACGGCCGTTTGCAATACGACACAGTTCACGATTCATACAGGTTGGCGAATGTCAAATGAATGTATCTTGAAAATATCTTCATGTCAAATGACATTTTTTGACGGGAATGTCAAATGACAGAGAGAGATGGGAATGGGAAGCTTCAAATCGAATGAATGTTTACAATTTTATGTCGATGAACGTCACCGTTCGCAAAACTGCTAAACGGACATGCAGGCCTATACAGGCTTTCGAGACTTAATTCATTACCACGCAGCCGGATAGTCAATCCTTGCTACGAGGGGACGGTCCATTCTAGGCTTTAACCCATAACGGGCATATTATTGAGGTTCGACGACTGTACTACGGGACCGCACCATTGACTGATTATATAGTGTTTATTTATTTATTTATTTCTATTAATTAATTTTAACACCATGAAGGTCTTGAAAGCCCCGAAGCCTCGGGTAAATTCACCCCCGCTCACAAATAAATTTGCTTCTCAATCCTTCTCTGATTTATAATTACTCCTACAAATTCTCGCTCGACACTTAAAAAAGGCCTACATTCGTGTGCCTGATTAGGGTCTCCACTCGTGTTAGTCCACCACTGGTTGCAATCATTTCAAATTAGACGCCGCTCCGTGCAATAACGGGCTATGGCTGATTTGCTAGCGAGCAGCATCGAATGCCTCTGTGATTGTTTTAACAGTGAATTTAATCTGTATTTTATCTTCAAACTGCATTTCAGCAACTCTCCCGTCCACTGCTTCCGTTCAATCGTAGTCAAACCACTATGGTTTTAGAGACTCCTTGGTTTTATTTATTTATTTATTTATTTGTTGAGTTTTTTTATATAACGGTCTTGGAGGCATTTAACAACGGTCTTGGCCTAAGGATTCTGCTAGATGCACGAAAGTTTACATGTTTAAGAGTGAATATATATGAATATATCAACAAAGAAGCTTATGCAAAATTACTCACTGTTTCAATTCGTCTATATTGGAGAGACTTCAGTCCGAAAAGGGGACACCTAGAGTGGTATGTGGAATAAATACATTCGTGGGACCAAGGTACATGAAAGTACAATGCATGTTACAACCTTTTTTGAATTGTTTCTATTTTACATGATTCTATGATGTACTGCTGTGTAGGAGTCGATAAAATACTTGCAAACTCAATCTTAATCAATTGCATCATAACGCATCATAGCACAATACAAAGATTTTAGACTAAAAGAGCTTTTTAATTTTTTGCCAACACGTAAAATTAAACCTAATCAGTGGTTTGCATTGGAAATGTTGAGCTCGTAATGATTTAGAAACGTTTACCTGCTATCTGCACGCCTTAATCAAACAAAAAATTAGTTCTGCAAAATGGATTGTTAACAATTGTATAGTAGTACAGTATTGGAAATCTTTTTCTGGAGAATGAAATCACTGAACTGTTATTTACGATGATGCCCAAACGATTTACTTTGCACCAAAACGTGAAGCTGTACAAATAATTCTGAAATTTTAAGCAGTCATCAGTATAAAAACAGGCATGAAGTTATTGAGATCGTCAGCTTAAAGTAGTTCCGTGTAGAATGCTTCCGTGTGGTACTCCTGAAGTGCTGCCAAGCGCTGGAAAGCAGGAACTCAATAAAGAAACAAAATTTATTTAGATACTACGACTGGGATAGAATCCTAGCTGTTCCCCAGCTACAATCTGTTCAAAAATGTTGTTGCAAACAATTAGCAGGAAGTAGTGTGTTCAATAGTTTGAAACATCGGTTCTGTCAGCCTTCTTATGCACAGAAAACATGAAGGTAGTTTTACATTGCTGCAGGAAGCATTTCATGTAGACTTGTCAAGAATCAGGACTGGAACAAAAGCGTCTCTACAGCGTTTTAATGCAATGCTTGTAATTAAGTCGGGCCCAGCAGCATATGAAAGCTTCAGCTAATTTATTATGGAAGAAACGTTAACTTCGGAAAAAACAAGAAGATTCTGACGGTATCTGGCAAGGAGGCGCCAGATATTGCTGCGGCAATATCACAAGAAGGGATCAATGTGTTGGTGTACAGTGAAGAGAAGTGCTCTGTAAACGCTTGACTGATGTCCTCACTGTTAGAGAAGGGTCTTACGTTGTGGGGCATGGTTGTAGGAAGTCTATCGGTGCAACGTTTCATCCTCATGAAGTTCCAAAAACTCTTCAGGCTGCGTTTAAAAAAAATATTATTCACTTTAATACGAAGAGCATAAGCTCATCAATGTAAAGCTTTAAATTCACGAGCAACATTTAAAAATATTCTCCAACTACGTTCACAATTGATGTGATGAAATTTATTGTACATGAATATTCTTCTTCTTTTAGTTGTTATAGTCCGGGCATTTATCGAAGTATATATTCTTTTTTATTTCTCAGTTCCTTAACAAACAGTCAAGAATCGCCATCGAAACGGTACATTATGATGAACGGTGTAATATCATTTTAATTAGACTTAGGATCATTCACTGTGATCTTTGTTATTCACTGAACGGGAAATTAAAAAAAAAAAAACAATTAACTTTACAAAATTTGAATTGCCAAGATGGTGAAAATTGGAGAGCCGCGCAAGAATGATAGCTTTTGTTGCAAAATATTGATTTGAAACCATCGATAATAAGCTCTTGAGGCCATTGATGAATACAAGAAGCAGCAGAACAACAAGCAGCAGCAGAGCGAAAAAAGGCTACATAAAAATGAATGCTTCATACAAAAAATCAATCAAAAACATTGATGAGCCAACCAGTTTCAGCCTGCCACAAATCGGCGTTTGTTTAGATTTTTTTAGGCTGAAATTGTTACAGTTCAAACGGAGAGCAAATAAAAGCCAACTTGCTCATTTGGTGGTTAACTATGAACTATTTATTTTGACAGAAGGCATACCTAGTTGGTCGAACTTGTGCTGTGGCGTTTGAGCATAACTTCTCTCAACCTTTCGTTGGGCTAGCGGAAGTTCCCCAGGGTAGCACCCTGGGTCCACTGCTATTTACGTTGTTTAATAATGATATGTCGTTTATCCTACCTACAGATAAACACCTGATGTTCGCCGACGACTTAAAAATATTTATGACAATACGAGACGACTCTGATCGCGAAGAACTTCAGCAGCATATAAAAAACTATCACCCTTGGTACAAACGCAATCATCTGCAGTTATGTGTCGAAAAATGCCGAGTCCGATCAATTGGTAGAGCTCGCGAACCTTCTCGATACAGCTACAACATTGACAGAATTATTATTGAAACCGTTAATCTCATTAGCGATCTTGGAATCATCCTTAACGTGAAACTGACCTTTAACCAACAGCATCTTCTTGGAAGCCATCTTCTCAGCGCTTATCTGACCGCATCGAGTCAATACAGCGCAGACTATGAAGCACGCCTAAAGCTTCTTGGATTGAAAAAACTCAGTGACAGGCGCTATATACGTCGTATGGCGCAGCAAATGTTTGTTGGAGGTCTCCTAACGAAGAGCATCGACAGTCTATCCCTACTCCAACGACTGGACATCTATGCTCCAACGGCCCCTCTGCGCCCGCGACCTCTGATTAATGTCCCTCGTCGTCGAACGAACTATGGCTCAGGAGACCCTCTATGTGCAGGGCTTTTAACGAAGTCTACCAATTTTTCGATTTTTATGCGTGTCTAAAGTCGTTTAAAGACCACATTTGCGCCAAGTCTAGTTAAGTTTGTAACCTAAGTTATGTTTACACCTAAGTAAATTCATCAGTACTACAACTGTCCATTCAATAAAGATTTAATAATAATAATGATAGGTTACTATGCCTAGGAATAGGCATAGTAACCTATTATTAGGAGGATAGATCTGGTGAGGTATAAATTTGCTATTTGGTAGGCATCGCCTACTACATCTCCCCCTTTTTAATAAAGGTCGTATGATGAGAGCCATCGAGGGATTCTCGGTGTTCGTACAGAACAACGTAGTAACCTTGCGATGGATTCCGATGCTGATGCAGATTTTTGTTAATTGGTTATTAGCGGGTTTAAATCGTTTGGCGGATTTTCAAAAGCAGGAACATCAACTGGCACCGTAGAGCTCAAGCTATTAGAGATATGATTACCGACTGGTTTCACTGCAGCAGTAGTTCCAAATTCATCTAATAAAACTTCCCATGGAAGTTGTTGCTGTTCTTGCCCATGGATTTCAGAACCGTAGCGAGATCGCATTTGGTTGACATGCGATCTAACCAGCTTCTGTCTTCCATGCAAGTCAAGTGACACGACATAGTTAACGGATCGATTGGGTTCGATGACTCGACTAGGAACCCACGACCTTTGGTTGTGTATGTGTTGTTCAACATACACCAGATCATTCTCTACAAATGATCGCTTGACCGCTCCATGCCATTTATTGAATTGCTTATTTTGTTTGTGATTACTGCGGCTGCAGTCGGAGGAGATGGTTTCCTCCAACGTATAGATCCAACGTAGTGCGAATCTTTCTTTTCACAAACGCTTCAGCTGGAGCAGGAGGTTTTTAGGTGTTGGGGGCCCTGAGCGTTAAAAGGAGTGGAGGCCCCACGGTAGGTGTCCAGCGTGGGGGGGGGGTGCATATTGTTGCATTAGGTTTTGAATCGAACACACTTTTATGGTTTGCTGGCGGGTGGGGGGGGGGGTGCTCAGAATCCCTGTACTGGGCCCCTATAGTTTATGAGTCCCTTCATCCGTGGGGCCCCTATCTAGCACAAAAGCTCTCGCTGAGACTGCTGTACACACTGTTCTATATGCTGGAATTACCATACTCGGGGCCCCTACATTTACGGGTCCCCCGCGGCCACTCAGTCCGCGCACCGTTACATCCGCCACTGAACTGGAGACGTTCCTTTAGGTGCATTCTGGTTGGATATTGATCGGTACACTGAAAGAAACGTCTGTAGATGCTCTATTGGTGATTCCCCCTTACCTAACTTCTTAAGACCGCGTTGAGGGAATCCACGAAACGCTCAGCTTGGCCATTCGACTGCGGGTGGTCTGGAGCAGCACGAATGTGGTTGATCCCATCCTCGTCGCCAAATGTTACAGTTCAAACGGAGAGCAGTTAAAAACCAACTTGCTCATTTGGTGGTTAACTATGAACTATTTATTATGACAGGAGGCATAGGTTACTATGCCTAGGAAGGAAAGTTCTGCTGAGGTAAAATTTTGGTATTTGGTAAGCATAGCCTACCACAGAAATGATCTTGGCTGAAAATCTGAGGCGCTGAGAAATAGTAGGCTTGTGGTTTTGTAATAGATGTTAACATGATTGCAGCTGCCAAGTGTCAAACTCCATGTAAAACAGCAAGTATCTAGTATCGTAAAACCTCCCTTTAAAAAAATGTTAAGGGGATGAAGTTCGTGAACTGGAGCATACAAATTAATGTTTAGTACAATCTCGGATGCAATTTCACCTTTTATTAATTTAGCTACAAAACTGCAAGTGCTACTTCTCTAAGCCTATGTAATGAGCACAGTCCTCGTAGAAGCCGTCTAGTCTCATATATTATAGGTTGATCCATATTCCACGTTAGGGTAATAATGATCAAACTTTTAAATTTTACACTGGATACGAGTTCGCTACGAATCATGAACTAAGAACGGTACATGAATGAATAACATACTTAAAGCCCCTAAGGACAAAATTAAATCCAGAATTAACAGAAACTCAGGAAATCTATTTGTCTTCCATCATTAACTAGCTCAAACTTCTTTGTACACAATCTGCTTTCTACTCTATATATAATAGCTCCCTCGGATAGAGACAACCGCGTTGAACATTTTATAGTTCTAAGGATATCATCCTGCTTTAAAACTGTCCCGTACAGTTTCACCTGTTCCCTCATGTAGCAAGACATCGTGCAAAAACTGCCCCACACAATATCGATCTTTGTCTTCCCCGTCACCGTTGCTTTCATTCGAGCTCTCTCTCTCTCTCTCTCTCTCTCTCTCTCTCTCTCTGTCTCTCTATCTCACACACACACAAGCGTACTTTCTCCTTTTCACTCTCTATTTTGTGCGTCTCTATCCTTTTTCTCTCACACTCACTCGACTAGGAGTTCAAGATGCAGAAAACAAAAATAAATATCATGAATATACTTGTGCAAAATGCACTATTTAGCATGAAAAATAGGCATCGGAGTGCATGTGACGACTACTACCTCTGCTCATTCTCTTACTATGCTAACCTTCCCTTCTTGTGTAATAGAATCCCTTCGGACTCGCCCGCTATTAACCGTTTCCCTCCGTGCATACCTTATGTAGGTTGAGCTAGTATGGAGATTGTGCAAGTGTTGCAAAAAAATAACACACACACACATACATATATACATACGACAAACCGTATCCTCAGACAGGGGTGAGTACGGTAAGGTTTCGTTTTGCGGTGCACAAAATCCACACACACTCACACACACAGGGGCGATAGAAATAGAGAGTGTTATTAAAGGAGAAAAAAGAAGCAACAAATACGGTCCGGGTAGCGACCGTACCACCGCAACACACACGGCATACACGACGGAGGATAAAGATGAAAGACGAGCCACAGAACAAATATACACCAATCCGTTCCAAATGGCCAGCGGCGCTCCCGTATTTGCACGGTGACGTTCATATTCCCCGCACGACCACCAACATTTCCCATGTGTGTATGTGTGTGTATATGTGTGTGTGAGTTATGGAAAATTTTCAAACGATTCAACATTAATCCACCCAGCGAATATGTCATGGTCCGTCCCGTTGCTTTGCTCGTTCGATGATTAGATTCTAACAGCCTCTGGCAGCAAAATAAGAAGAAAACGTGCTCCTCTCATTCCATAACCGTGCAAAAAAAGGTACATTCTGAGCTGTGGCTTTTACTTATTTCCCTCTTTCCCGAAATGAAATCGGACATGCTGTTGGCTTGGGGAGCAAAAAAGAGATTCCCGTGCCCTCCGTATCGCAACGGAGCAGAAAAGACAAACAAACAGGCAATTCTATGCATTCCCTGTCCGCCACCTTTCCCCGGAAGCCAATCTCCTCTTCGCGCTCTTTCGTCAGAGATGCCACACACATACACTACCGGAAGAGCGAGCGAGCGAGAGAGAGAGAAAGTAAGTTATAGAGAATGAGAGGGGAAATCCACTTTTCAATTATAGAAAATTCAGGAAGCAAAATTCGCACACCGAGATGGAAATTGCAAAACGAGAAAACAACGAGAGGAGATCAATCGAACGGAGGCAGGAGCCAGCAGGGGAGAGATGGGGTATGCCCCACTCTCTTCCCAATACAGCCTCCCTTACCTTTTGGGAAAACTCTTTAACCCACAGTTTGACGTATACTGCCATCCATCATTCGGCAGCAGCCGTTCCTTCTGTTTGCGACAAGTGCGCGATACAAAACCCATGCCTCTGGTGCACAAGCAGTACGCTTTATTTGTTCTTCCTTTGTGTGTGCGCGCATGGTTTCTCAACCCCCTCGTGTCCTCCATCCCGCACCCCGACCCTGCACTGCTACAGTTCTGCAGTTCATCAAACACATTACCAGGAAAATTGCATCCTCCCCCCCTCCCCCCTTTCATTGGAGAAAATCAATGTCATGGAACTAAAATTGAAATACGGATTTTGTATGAAGGGCGGAGGCGCTGCAGAAGATTTGCTGCCAGATACCAGCACCCACCCCCCGATTCCTTGTCTTCTATTTTCCCCAAGGCATACTTGCCTTTCCTCCGATTTTAACCCTTTTTCAGCGTTGAATGGTATCTTTCCATTCACGCACTCATACACACACACACACACACCCAACGACGAGCTTGCTTGCTGCTAGTACTGTTGAGAACAGAGTTTTCCTGGTGATTTTCTGTGATGTAACATTCCCTCGAACAGGGGTTTTCCTCGCGCTCTTTTAGCTGACTCTCGCGGGAGTATTTTTAAATTACATTTTGGTTGTTTGTGATAAGAGTTTACTGTTAAAACAAACCTCGCTAGAGTTAACACGCACAAGTGTGTATTTGACAACTCCCTTATGGGACATGCGATATTTCTTCAATTGACAAAAACTCGCATCTAACGCCAATCCTGTCAATGGCAGGACAGAAGAGAACTTTGCAATTGATTTAAGCGCGTGCGGAAAATCCCCTTTCTGATTTCTAAATGCATCACAACAACAACAACAACTGAAGCACATTGAGCCGCTGTTGTTTTGGGGGTTTGATTCAAGGTACGCTTGACTGGAAAGCCGACAGGTCTGCCACTAGGCCATTCCACTGCGTCCGTACCTGTGCCGCTAGAACGCGTACAAAAGAGGCTACTGAACCGACAGGTAGTAGTATGAACGGCCACACCGGGCGCTTATTAGTCTTGCCCATGCAAACATCATGCAGGGCTTGCGGACAGCATCTGTTGCTTGGATTTGTGTGAGTGAGGTTGATTTTTATTCTTTGATTGCGCTTTGTTTTTCGCCTCGATAGGATATCGATGAAAAAAAAAGAGCTTCACCTTTCCCCGCGCTGAGAGCGAAAGCAAGGGCGCTTTTCTTTCTTTGCTGCCGAGCACTGACAGCACGATGCGCACAAGCTCGCCCGTTCGCGCACAATCGCTCGCGCTCGCGTGCTTGACGCACTATGAGCTGTGCGCGGTCGCTTTAATGCGGGATCGATTTTCCTATCACTTTGTGGCGTGCGGGTATGCAAACCTAATATTATTATGAACCACAAAATTATTATTTATACATAGATTTTTTAAATTTTTCTGTTGTTAGTTTATAACTATGTTAAGTTTTTTTCCACTTGGCTGCCCATCAGATTGAACATTTTCCGCAACATTTTTTTTTTATTTTACATAAAAGTACGTACATTTGAATCGTTTTAACGCGAAACCCATTGTGTGTAACTCGATACAACCAGTGAGCGGCTCGCTCGCGATCTGCTCTCTCAGCGCGGGCGTGTGAAACGGTCACCGTTTGCTGAACCAAACCGAGACCGGCTCGAAGGGTAGTGTCCCGGCTGCCAGCGTCAGGCCAGAATAGTAGTGTCGTTGCAGCTTCCGTGCAGCTTCCGTGAGATTTGGAAAATCGTGCGCGGCGACCTGTTTTGGGATCGTTTGCTCGATTGCTCGATCGCCGTTTCTGCTGCTAAAGTTTGCTAATACGCGAAACTCTCTCCTTTCCTCCCAAGAATAAAAATTACAACAACAAAAACATACACTCCCCGTTCACTGCGTCGCCTTCTACAGTCGAGGTTTTTAACGGCCATTAGGCGAGATTTTAGAATTTATAGCTGCTCTGATTTTCTACCCCTTTCGCCTCCTCTTTCCCCTGCTCCACCCCTTCACCCCCTTCTTACCCTGTACGACTCGTGTCTGTGTCTGTGTGAACGTGTGTGTGTTTTGTGCATCATCAGTGACGAATTTACGCTCAAGTTGCAAAGTGCTCAAGCACGAACGACGGGATCCCTTGTGGCCGCGCGTGTGTCTGGTGGTGCCTGTGGTTTACTTTTGCTCTGCGCTCATCTTTACAACACTCGTCCCGAAATAATCTGCAACGTCCGGGAATCGTGTTAGTTTTTGCTGCCCCTCACTCACTCCACATACACACAAAGGCGGGCGCGCGCGCGCTCCCGCACCCTCGTGTCCTTCGCCCGTTCGTGTGCACCGTCCGATTTCGTCACCACGTTATCCAGCCGTTTGCCAACCATCGGATCAACGCGGTTGAACCAAACACATCCTTTATGTGAACTCTCAGCCATGCCTACTATCAAACTGTTCCTGTCCCGGCTCGCTAACTTACCAATGCGCAAGTGAGCGATTTGGGCAAAAATCCCTGGCGCGCGCCAACAAACCGTTGCAGAGTGGGCAGAGTAGTGTAGTGTCTGGCAACGGTCAACTCTCAAGGACCGCAAACGAAAGATAAAGGAAAAAAAACCAGTGTGTTTATAAGCGTGTGTGTGTGTGTATGTGTCTATATATGTATGTGTGTGTCTCGCTGTTTATGTGCGTGACAGAGGTTACAATTTCTCAACTTGTTTTCCTTTTGACCCAATCGCTAGCTTCTGTTTTTCTTGCTCGTAAATGTTAAGTTCAAATTTGTTATTTTAAACCAAGGATTTGTTCGCTCTCGTTCTCGTACGATCGCGTGTGTGTGTGTTTGTGTCGAGGTTTTTTTTTTCTTCTTTTTGCGATGTATGTGCGTCCGTATCTACGTGCGCGTGCGTGTTTACCGTTTCAATGCTGTGACGACCGAGAAGGCAACAGGACTGATTTACGAAATGCAATGCAGCGCATATTAAGGACAACCTGAAGCTGCTGGTGCCGCGGCAAACGCTTGCCTCCAAAAAAGGAGTTTTTGAGCGATTGCTGCTCTTTCGCGCCCCCTCCATTCTGTCTTGCCGAGTTTGATTTCGCTCCCCAAATTACTCTCCAAAACACACACACACGTACATCGAACACATTATTTATGGGTTTGTGTATATGTGTGTGGTAGTATATTAGTACTATTGTGTGCGTCTTTGCCCCCTTCTCCTGTTGTCCACACAACCATAATCACACATACACAATAATAAAAAAGAAGATTGCACTGATATGACCGATAAGCAGAAACATTTCTGTCCACCTGCGCAGCACGCATCCCATTGTGCGTATCGGTGTAACGACCCGAACGGGAGCCGACACCCGATCGTTCGAGATAATGCGCCGTCTAGTGTGACCTAGAGCGAGGAAAATTCTGTATTTATGTAATCCATCCATCCGTCCCGAGGTGTTTGTGTGTGTGTGTGTGTGTGTGTGTGTGTGTGTGTGTTTTATCTTCTTCTTTTTTTTCATCCCATCAATAAAACACACACGCACCGGCCGCGAGCACAAATACACACTCACATTCACACACACGCGCGCTGATCGCATTTGACGCATGCTGTAGCGCATGCTGGTTGGCTGGCTGGCTGGCTGGCAGGCTGGCTGGCGGATCGGTATCGGGGTCCGGTGCGTGAGCTAATCCGGCTCAGTACGAAACGCTTCTATCCAGCAGCTACGCGTGTTTTTCGCCCTCTGTCAGTGACGTTTTCGAACCCGCACGATACACGACGGATGAAGTAGGGAGCGAGGGAGGGGGGAGGAGAAGTAGAACGAATCATAGGCAAAGATAGCGCGCGCGTTCGGGTGTCACCGTGTCCCGTGTCCCATGTGTGGCGAGTGAGGAAGGACGTACGTGAATTTAAAAAAAAGCCCCTAGCGCCGAGAGTGAAAATAAAAGGATCGTGGGAAGCGGTGGGAGCGGGCCAAGGAAAAGCGAAATTAACACCTGTGCCAGACGTGTGTGTGTGTGCTTTACCGCGCTACAAAAAAAAAAGAATAATCCCATTCATTATTCGCCCACCGTAGTACACCGAACTGTACCACTAATTCTCTTGTATGCATCTGTAAACGCGTTCAAACCACACAGCCAGCGAGCCGCAATTACAAAGCCTAGCGGTTTAGATATATTATAAAAATAGAAACTGAAGTGAATTTAGAAAGGCGGATTTGAATTCCAATTATGGCCGAAACGTATGAGGAGTACGAGGAGACGCACCATGTCACCAGAAAGTCCGTGACCACCTTCAAGATCGAGGAAGTAAGTAACAGGAAGCTAACGTTTGGCCTCCACCCTTCCCGCAACGCTTCCCGCTGCTCCCACCGTAAGCCTGCGCCGGCGTACCCCTCCCGCTTGGATGTGCTTTAATGCTGCTGCTTACTTGCCGCTACCGCCTAGGTTGTTGCAAAAGTCACGAACCGCGCTTCGATTGCGCACTTTGCAACCGCTTCCAATACATTGTGTAGTATTTATTTTCAAACGCGCGCGCGTTTCCCTGCCCCGCTCAGTGTTTTATTTTATTTTCCTTTTCGATTTTATTCGAGACCCTTCCCCCCTCCCCTCTTTCCTATTAACCTTCATCTTTCCCACAAAAACAACGGTTGGTTATTTCACTCTGGTGTGCGCGAGACGTATCGTTCCTTGGGGTTTAAATGTGCCAGTGTGTATATATTTTTTTATTATCACTTTGCGCTTTTAGTAGCGCATTGCTCCGCCGGTTTGCTGTCGCGCCCGGTGGTCGAGTTTGCAGAGCCGACCATGTTTCGCACTAGGAACTCCGCTCGTGTTGCAACGCACGCAACTGGCACTTGTCCCAGGTTCGCGTCCCGACTTAACATACATCGCACACCGGCTGGCTATACTTCGCTTCTATCACACACACACACACACACACACACACACACACACACACACACACACACACACACACACACACACACACACACACACAAAATTTTCTTCTGCCGCTTCCTTAATCTCCTTAACCCTTTCCTACTATCTTCCCGCTGTGATCCAGGTTTTTCTGACTCTTTTGCGTCTTTCGCAACCTCTTTACTCGCATTTCTTCATACTTCTTCCTCCATCTCGATCGACACGAGCTTCTCATAACTAACTTTTCCCACATGTATGAGTGTGTGTGTGTTCCTATATCACAGCTGTTCTTTTTCGCTTCAGAAAAGTCAGCTAGGACGGCACACACCATAAAAAAGCAAGCTACTTGTGCTTCAAATTTGACCGTTCCCCCTGTTGTTATTGTTGTTGTTGTTGTACGCCTGCAACGCAGAGCAAAAATACAAAATCATCGAACCACACACCACTCCTCTTTAGCAGCGTAATGAGGTAGTGGCGTTAGCGCAGTTTGCCCCTTCGCCATCGCGCACAACTGTCGTTGTCGTCGTCGCTCGGCCGTTCTTTCACCACTCCTGTAGCTCGGCACAGAGTACTACACGGCACCGCTGCGTTTGCGTTTGGTGCGACGGGTTCTCACCACACAATAGGGGATAATGGTAGCACGCAACACACCGCCGCGCCCACCACCCCTCTACTGCTGGTGCTGGCGATCGTTCGCGGACAGGGAATGGGCTTCGGAGAGGGGCAGATACGCGCGCGCGGCAACACAGCGAACAAAACAACACGGGCTCGCGCTGGTGTGTTTGACTATTTTTAATTTTTTGATGCTACTGCCTGCTCACTCCCTGCTGCCCTGCTGCCTGTTAATGACGACCGGTGCGCCACGCTCCCTGCCGCACACACCGGCCGCAGCGATACGCGAGAGTTCACGCACGCACGAAACCGCACATCACACACACACACACGTACACATATTACCACGTGGTGACACGGCCAGCACACTGCCCCGATGGAGAGTCGGTTTCGATAGAATTGAAGGCAATAAAAAAAATCACTCCCTCCACACCCCCACCCAACACCTCCTTCCCTTTCTCCCTGCCTTTCCCTCTATCCCTGGCATCGTCCGCTTCTTGGAGGAATGGGAGTTTGCTGCGAGGGCAGGGCGACGCACATCCATGCGCAGATCGGGCGCAGCTTCTTTGCCAGCAGCAGCAGCAGCAGCAGCGAGCCGTGTTTGTCTGTATTGGGCTATTTGTTTTAAATATACCTTACCAGATTTAAATTTAGATAATACATCTTAAGCGTAACGAGCAAGCGAGCAGAGCGGTACGGCTCATAACCTCACAATATTTGTCCCCACACAGATGCACGCTCGCAACATGGCGGCGGTTGCGCTACAGCATCTTCCGCATCTGTCGCACTGATCGTGCTACCATGTTTGTGTGAGTGTGTGTGTGTGTGTGTGTGTGTGTGTGTGTGTGTGTGTGTGTTTGTATGTTTTTTTTTAAATCCAACTGCACCAATAGTGTTTCCCATAAATTGGACCATAAGTTACCGTGTAAGGAATGGAAGAACTCATGTTTTTTTTAGTATTGTTGTTGGAAATTCAATGTACTTCCGCTATCTTCCGGAGCAAGTACATCTGGAAGCTCATTTGACCGAAACATAGACACTTTCTGAAGGGAAAGGGTCCTGCTGGACCCGCGCTGATCTCGCTGAGCCCTGCCGGGGGTTTGGAGTGTTGACACAATTCACTGACCAGGCAACGAAATACACAGCGCAGATAAACATAACCTCAGCTTCTCCTGCTGCTGGTTTGTTTTGGGAGGAGGAGAAACAAAAACAACAACCACGCAACAGACAGCGCCAGCCGCTCGTGCAGAAGGACAGATGGACAGAGCCATTTGCGCTTCATCTGTTGCGGTATCCGTGCTTCTGCTGAACCTTGTCGCACGTTTGAACACGGTCCTCCTGCTGGCCCTGATGGTGCCCCTGATGATGGATGAGCATCCCCGATTCCCTGCTACAGCTCAGGCGTGTCTGCGTTTCTGTATGTGTGTGTGTGTGTGTGTGTGTGTGTGTGTGTGTGTGTGGGTGTACCCGGACGGAGAAGAAATTCGATCGGCTCGGAACGCTCTCGCGCACCACCGCTAGTGGAAGTGGAATGGACCGTGCAAAGGTTGCAAGGAGGGAAGGGGGGAGGGTGGCGCAAATTGCGGAAAGGTTGCGAGTGTTGCGCTCACCCGTGGCAGCGAAATGACGACAATGATGGGGGCCGACGACGGACAAGTTCAAAACCAGGGAGCCCTGGGATGTCCCACCAATGTCAGGACGCGAGTGGTACTACCTGTAAAACAAAACAAAAAAAAAGATAGTCCATTAGGGGCGGTGGTTATTTTGTGTTGTTGTTGACGTTTTTGGACTCGCGAAACCATGGCTTTCGTTGATTGATACAACCGCAGGGTTGATTGCGACCTGCTGCGAGCTGACTTTCAGAATCTGCTGAACGAGCAGATGCAGGGAATAAGGGTGATTGGTGCTAATCCGAACCAACCGATCGAATGAGGAAACATTTGGCGGCGGAGTGGTCGGTAATTCGCGCTCGATAGGAAGATGCTTATGTAACCCTGCAGCAACACATGACGTACAGGCGGAACAGTTCGATCCAATAGCTCCAGCTATTTCAGAGTGTGCGCGAACGTGTGTGTGTGTGCGTGTGTGTGTTGTTTCGCTGCATATGCTTCGCTAACTGCTCGCTAACTACACACTAACTGCCCGCGCTAAATAGATAGACGTCTTTCGCTGAAATCCAATTTGACCAGCTTAGGTCCAAGCTCCCCTCCCTCTCTATCTCTCTATCACTCTCTGTCAATCTCTGTCTCTATCTCACTCTTTCTTATTATTTTGTTCCCACACACGTGGGCCACACATTCTAACAGTTGTGTTTTTTTATCCCTTTTCCACGTGTTTAGGTAAGTTGTGCAGAGCAAACACTCGGCATCAATCAATTGACGGCTCCAAAAATCGATGCAATGCAAAGTGCATAACGCGAAAAACAAAAAAAAAACTCACACCACACCCTCCCCTAAAGCACTTAGCCAAGAATTGGGCGACCGGTGCCCGCGCCGCGCCTATCAACAACAAAACCGGCATCGAGAGCACAACAATGACACAAAAGAATTAATCAATCAACGAGGCACCGACGAGCGTACAACAATGTCCTGTAGTGTGCGCCACGTACAGATAGTAACCAACATCATTCCAACCTTCCGAACCCTCCAAACAGACCACAAACCCCTACCAAGCCACACAGTGGGGCCCCATACACACCCTGGTATACCGTGGTATATCGTGGTATACCACACACTCACAATGACACACACACACGGTCACATGTATATTGTGTTCTTTATTTATTTTACTACCCATGCTCCTGCATTTCGCTATTGCTGTAAAACGACACACAAAACCCAGTGTGTACCAGTGCCTCCGCACCGCCTGGTGGCCATTATGTGACGCCATTGTGGGTATGCCATCTTGGCTTGCGACCTGCGTACATACGTGTGTCGGCGAGATGTAATCCAGCGATCTAATGGGGGGCGTGGGGCATGGGACGATGCACGTTCTTGGTATTGGAGCTAGTCGTCTCCGTTCCAGTGTTGGGGGCCAGAGATGTAGTCGGCCGTTCCACGCCACTCCCACGGTAGAGACAAGTGGGCAAGTGCAATTCCTCTACCCCGCGGCAGGCAGCAGTGGAAACACTTGAGGATGCGCTTCTCCTCCCTTGAGTAACCGCTTGCGGCTACCTCCAACGCAACAGCAAGTCTAACAGGGCGCCAGAGTTACTCAAGGCGAGTTCGGTTGCGCAGGGTCTCCTTCGAGACTCACGTGTGCCCACTTCAGTAGGGCCTGCGGGACCTGCACGCAGGCGACGACTGTAGCTGTGTAAATAGAAAGTTGGTGTGTGTGTGGGTGTTTGTTGTTCTATTCCTGCATCTTTTAGTGTTTTTGCTTTAAGTATCTTGTGCTCTTTAGTATCTCTGCCCCACTGTACAGAACTAGATGTTGTTTGTCTCCCTCTTAAACGCCATCACGTGTTTGCAGCTTCTTCTTTGCGCCTTCCTTTCTTCTCTTTAGTACCTATATTTCCCTATGGTAGATTTACCGGTGCTCCATTCCAGTGCTGTTTTAACCCTATCCTCTGGTGAGCATGTTTGACTCTCTTTTAACATATTCCAAACCGTTATACATTCAACCCATTTAAACACAGGTTATTTACTACAAAAGCGAACATAAATTCTTGATATCTTTTCCCCTGCTAAATGATCATGTGAATTCTAGGATTGGCTTTTGGTAAAATTGATCAAGTACAATCTTCAAAAACATTGGGCAACCAGTTTTCCAATTTGAAAAACCTTTGATCTGATATCATCTCATTGTTACATAGCCCCATCAGCAGTGTGTAGATGTTGAATGTATGATTTACTACATTCCAAGGAATTGGCAAGCATCGTCCAGAAGTAGCTGTTCTCTTTTTATATGCTTGAAAAACTTTTTTTAGATATTTATTTTTATTTTTACTCATAAGCAATGTACGTCAATGTTTCATGTTTAATGCAATGTTTAATCATAGTAGGAACATTGATTTGATGGTACACACCAATCCTCCTGTATAACGTAGTTTTTTACACAACAGCCATGTGAAACGCTGAATACGAATTATGCTCATTGCAAGAGGATTGACCGCTTTATTATTTCTTTGTTTCTGGTAAACGCATTAAACTCCGGTGAGAGCAGTTGCGGATTAACTCGGGTGAAGGCCCCAAGCGATCACACGTATGTCTGCCTTTACGAAGTGGCGAGAGAGAAGTTGCATAAGGAATTCTTAATCAGAAAAGGATTGCCATTACTTGTGAGCGGGGAGTTGATTCCTTTTCTTGGGGTCACACGCGACCGCTTAGTTTGCGTACTGCTTAATCCGCCGCTAGGTCATGGCAGAACATTCGGTCACGGTAGTACTTGCACCGTATAAAGACAACCCCAGCTTGCGTTCCCTTCATCTCTTCCCGAAAGGTCAATGCTGCCATTTCCGCTATTCTTGAAGGATTTCATTCAGTGCGCTACACTGAAGTCAATCGTTCGCCGGTCGTCTTGCCTCAGACTGAGAGACTCAGCATCGGACATCCAGCGCGCGCTACCTTCTTGGGTAGCAAACGTCTTGGGTGAGCGAGAAGAGTGAACGAGCGGCGTGACCTCCGAACTTCCCACCCCAGTGCGCTACGTCTCGTTGCAAGCGGCTGCTTACG
This sequence comes from Anopheles gambiae, assembly GCF_943734735.2. Lineage (NCBI taxonomy): Eukaryota > Metazoa > Arthropoda > Insecta > Diptera > Culicidae > Anopheles > Anopheles gambiae. Next base: position 18,931,048 of record NC_064600.1, on the reverse strand, counting down.
AGAAAAGAAAAGGGCCCCACGGGTCCACCAGCGGATTCCCACGAATGCCCTTGCATCGTGTGGTGGAAATAATCGTGTCTTTTTATTGCCCTGTCTTTGTTGCTCGTCCGGTGCGAATAATTTAACCATTAGCAAGACACCCAATCCCGCCTAGAGTTCGCCGCGTTGTGCCATGGTTTTCGGAGGTGATGAGTTTTCGTTACACCTTTTATGGCGATCTCGTTGCTTTCCTATAGCATTTCGTCATCTTCATCCATAAATTAAATATTAAAGCAAGAAGAAACAAAAAACATCGGTTCAAAACCTGCAGGAGATACAGCTAGAGAAAATTTGGTTTTGAAAATCTCAAACCGTTTCATAATCCGGAAATGCCACCGGAGCGCCGAACGCGACACCATAAACGAGCAGACGATTTTGACGGTTCGCCGCAGCCAAACAACAAACAAGGACGCAGCGAGCGAGAGAGCAACACAAACAATCGCAACATTTGATTATGCTTGCAGTTTTCGCACGCTGTTATCTTTCGAGTCCGTATCCGATTACCACCTCGCGGCGCACGTTACAGTGGCCACAGGAAACCAAAAGGCACCACGCACATAATTGATTCCCCTGTTTCCGCAGGCGACGCAAGCCTCCTCAGCCGTAAGCGAACCTTCGCGGCAAACAGAAAAAAAAACTAGCTGGAAGGGGGCTCTTCGCTGCATCGATCGCTGTTAGAAGTACTGAACGTACGCGTGTAGTCTTGCAGGTTTGCGGGCTCTGCCCGGGGACGGGGCACCACAGTCTGTTGGCAAACGTCATCCGAAGCGTACGCGTGAAGCGAGAGCCGTCTCTGTCTCTGTGTTGCTCGAGTGCGTGTGTTTGTATGGGCGTTTGTGAATGTAATACATAAAGGGTGTATTGTGCGGGAAAGCGGGAGTGGAACTGGAACTGGCACTTGCGGGTGCGGTGTATTTGGTTAGGGTGAAGTCATCGGACAGCGGTGACCAGTCCAGGGCGCGTCCAGTGTGTGTGTCTGTGTATGTTTTTGTCGGCCCTCACCGTAGTTCAATTAACTTCAATCAAGACGAACATCCGTGTGTGCAGTTGTGTCTGTCGTTCTTGTGCGTGTGTCTGTGACTCGCTGGTGTGTCGGACAATTGCTTCAAAACTATTGATTCCCTTTTGCCAGTAATTCGATTATGCGACAACAGATGCCGCAACCTTGACGGGAGAGGAACGCTTTCGGTAGCATACGAAAGTCCCGTTTTATGTTGCCCTATTAGCGCTGCATAAAAATCAACATACACACACACACACGCGCGCGTATATATTCTCACACGTCAAAACACAGTACTTTCGGTCCGATTGTAGTTTCGTTTGTTTCTTTTGTTAAGTACGTTACTGTTACGAAGAACGCGTCTGCTAGAAAGAGACGGAACGCATTTTCTTCTCACTGTTCTCCATGTGTGTGTCGTATGTGTGTGTGTCTGTTTCTCTCTCTCTCTGTCTTGCTAACTCTTGCCGGATAAAACAGCATAAAAATCCCTTTGCGAGCTAGCTGCTGTGCATTTCTTTCGCGATTATGCAGTTTCTCCGATACAGATTTCATATTAACCCCGATTTCCGGTAAAGGTTGTAAAGCAAAATAAAACAAAACCGAAGAAAAAAAAACCGTCCAATTTTCCGCCAGTGAAAGCTCAGCCACTCGCGGCACACAGGCGCACACACACACCCCATGGTCTGATAAGAAAGTAGCGCAAATAGGCGCCCCGGGGCTTCGAGTAGTGTAAAAGCCATTGCAAAACGTTGGCTAGCGTTTGATTAGATTTTTGTGTGTGTGTTTCTTCGCTTGATAAGGGAAGCGCATCTCAGCTCCCTTCTCGAATTATCCATCTCACCGGGGTAAAGTCTTGGAGCAAAGGGGCTGTCCCCGCCGCTTCCTTGGCAACCTTCTCCGTCTCTAATACAGTTTAATATTGATTGGTGGCCGCGCCTGCATTTAATTTTTCATTTTTTTTCTTTTTTTTCCAAAATCTACCTAAAAACAAAATGATTATCAAAATATAAGTACCCGCGCCCGTTCTACGTTACCGTGTCCCACCCGTTCCTCTTGCTGTGTGTGTGTGAATTTTTGTGACTTTTTTTTGGTCTGCACATTGTGACCGGGTCGCGCACGTGAAAAAATAAGAGTAGCGCCGTGATAATAATTAGGGAAGAACAAAAGAGCAAGCAGGGAAGAGGGGAGAGCAAAAATAGCATATAGCTAAGTGTCAGAACTCAGAACTAAACGCCCAAAAAATAGTGCCGAGGAAGGTAATCTTCCCAAACAAAAATTAGCAAAAGCCAAGGAAAACAAATCGAACAAAGTACGCAAAAGCTCTGCCCGAGGGTGTGTTCTTTTGTTGCAAAAAGTTTGAGAAGACTAGCAAAGCCTTTTCCCCCCAACCACCCCCTTCTCCACACCAAACACTCACGCGCGCGCCCTCGCCAGTGTGTGTGTGTGTGTTTGCCCGTGTGTGCGTGCGTGTGAGTCAACTGCGTTACCTACTTCTTACCCTTTCTCCTTCACTTCTTACTTAGAGCAAAACCATGGTAAGCTTTCAACCGTAATCATAATTTTCCACCCATTCCTCCCATCTTCCTCACTGTTTTTATTTTCCTCGCGCACTCAATCATGCCTTCCAATTTATGTTTTGTGACCTCCCGCCTCCCCAATCCCGTGCCGAGAGACACCACCCATCCCCTGTCCACCCCAAACTCTGTTTTCTTCCAGCCCCAAGACCATATGAAACGAAAAAAAACAGACACGTGTTTTATGTTGTGTGTGTGCGTATGTATGTATGTGTCTGGCTGTGTACATATGGAATGATGATGTTGTTTTACTATCTGTTGTGTGTGTGTGTGTTTTTCTTTCTAATTTTCCAACGAACAACAACAGCATGTGCAACTGCAAGCTGCAGCCGCATCACACCCAACCCTTCCCCACCTGCCCACTCTGCCAAGCTTGTTGCGAACCGATCATGTTGTGTTTGTTTGAATAGTTTATAGAGGTTTTGGCTCCAACGGAGTTCTTTCGCCTAAGATCATGTTGTGTGTGTGTGTGTGTTTGCACTAACGGATTTATTCGACTCACATAACCTGGGCGCGGGAAGGGGAGTTGTTGTTGGGGTCTTTTTTGTGTGTTTGTGTTCTTGTTTCACTCCTGATCGATCGTTTGTGTTTGCACTCTCCGTCCAGACCATCTCTGCAACGCACAGGGTTTTTCAAGTCAGTTGCGAACTGTAAACATTGTTATTCACCGCGTGCAAGATGTTAATCCACATTGCTCTGGCATGCCACTTTCTTCATAATAACTTTTAATTTCTTCAACATGATTTTCAACACTTCAACGGTCGGTTGCTATCGTTTTTTCACCGGGGTTTGAGGCAGGATCTTATCACCCGTTGACGGGGGGAAGTGTTGAAAAAAGCATGCTGAAGAAATAAAAAAATATTACCGGGATTTCCAAGTCACTTTCGAATGTGCACATAATTATTCGCAGCATCAAAGATGTTTTTCAACAGCTGTCAGGTGGTGTATTTGCTTTAAAATGAGATTTCAATTCTTACACATGATGTTCAACACATAACAAAAAAAACCGTTAAACTCAATCCAGCTTGAGCCGTGTTGAAAATCATGCTGAAGAAATTATAAATCATGATGATGGAAATGAAATACCAGAGTGATGTGGAAAACCCTCTTGCACGCGGTGAAAAACAATGTTTACAGTTCGAAAGTGACTTGGAAAACCCTGTAATGTATCGCCAATGTCGCTACCACTCCCGCTGGGCTGTGGTTAACAGAAGGGAATGGGTCGAGGGCTATCGAACAGCTAAGGGGCATGGGTAAACGTGCGATTTTATTTTTACCATCAACACTTGACTTGCATGGGCTGTTCGGGAGCTATGAGGACAAGGAAAAGCCAATTCCTCACCCAAGTGGAAGGCGCCCAACCAACGCCCTATTACGCCTTGGATGGAAATTAAAACAACATTTGCTCGGAATTGGCTCTTTGATCACATCGAGGTGTCTTACGTGACAGTTGTCTGGTTGCGGGGAACTTTTTGTTTTGGGGGCAGTGAAAAGTCACGTCCCTTACAATAAATCACGAACCACAGATACTTGATGGAGGCTGGCATGTAGTGATGGAATTTGCTTTCGGAAATTAAAAAAAAAAAACAAAAAACAAAAAAAAACAGAAACATGAATAGACGATGCCAACGTCTCTCTTGGAAATAAGTAAAATTCTTTGAAATACATTCCTCTTAGAGTTCGTCATTAATAGAAACGACCCTTTGTTTTTTGTTTTTTTTTTGAAGATCTCTCATGGTCTTAACATAAAGGTTTGATGCTGCTGCAATTGAACCCTCGAATTGTGGCCCTTGCGCGACGACACCATTTGTTGCTCGCAAGTTTACTGTTACCGTGCCGTGAACCACTTCTGCATGGAACCTTGACTGCAAAGCCCGCTAGAAGAGCGCACAAAGCAATATCCGTTCCTTTCAAAGGCACACACACACTTAGGCCGCCAATGCGCGAGTTCCTCTGTCCTCATTTACATCTCGCCCGGTTGGAAAAAAGGGTCGCAAAGAAGGGAGGGGGGGGGGGGAAGGGGCCTACAAAGTAAAAGGATTCAGCGTAGATCGTGACAAACCCAGAAGTAGAAGCGTGCTGTGTATACGAGGGTGAGATCATTCCATGGCTCTTGGATTGCTCCGCAAGCACATGCTCGACGCCGCGTACTGCCGTAACCATTCCCTTTGAAGCTAGTTAATGCCTCCAGCGCTAGAAGGGGGTTGTGGGGCACGAGGTGCCATCATGAATTGTGAAGCATGAAGCAATAAAACGTGGCTACCGCTGCAACTGACGCTGGAATGATGCAAAGAAGAGGGTTCCGCTGACCGCTTCTTCAATTAACTGGAGGGAGCATGATGCATAAAATTGCCCGCGGGGTAGCAGTGGAGGAGTCACATTTGCAGAGGGGCCTCGCTTATACCGCAGCCTTAAGAAGTGGGCTAGTGGCGAGGCGAGCGATTCATTTAATTATGCTGCACTAAGAAGCGGGAGCCGTGCTGCGGGAAAGCAGGCCACCGGCGTTTTGTTATTTCTATCTATCATAACTTCCCACTCTACACCTAATACACGCATACACACACATCAAACACATTACTCACACAGTTGTGCTACTCCCTGTCACTTGTGCTAATCACGAGCCGTGCGTTGTGCTCACGCGTAAGAGCAAGAGAGAAAGAGAGTTGCATTTGTGATTTGTAGCCTGCTCTTCTGTTACCAATCGACCAATCGACGACGTATGACGTGACCACACTCCGTGGCTGGCGCCAGCACATACTTTACCCTCCCTTCCCCTCCCCCACCAACGCCCCTCCCCCCACACAATTCACCCACTGCACCCCTTTTACGGAAGGGGCTGGGCTGTATATGTTCCACACATTATGTTGTGTATTACCATTTGTGCTGATCGTAGCCATTTCGGGCCGTTTGCCGACACCAGCTAATCCTTCTCCATCTTTTTGGTTTTCGTATGCATTCTCCTACCCCGGCATGATGTCATCGACCAGACGTCGTCGTCGACCACCACCAAAACCATCACGACACCGGCCAAATTGTACGGCAAGGATGTCGGCGCGTACGACGATATCGATGTGGACGAGCTGCTCGCCCAGCTGTCGCCGGAGGAGATCACCATGCTCGCCAAGGAGGTCGATCCGGATGTAAGTGCATCATGGCTGCTTTGCCCCAAAAAAAAAACAAAAATCCCGTAACGCTATCCCGCTATTGAACGCTTCGCTTCGCTTCTTCCTTCAGGATTCGTTTCTGCCGCCCAGCCAGCGTACCAACTACGAGTGTGATAAGGCACCGACCGGGCCGCTCGATCGCAAGAAGCTGATCGACCATATTAACAAGCAGGCGCTGGAAACGCCGGACCGCCCGGAGCTGGAACCGTTTGTGCCGGGCGTCGTGCGTGGCAAAAAGGTGCGTAGCCGCTCACTCGGCGACAAAGAAGATCCGAAAGTCGCGGGACGCTCTTTTCACATTCATCTGCTTTTTTCTCCTCTTCTTCTTTTTATTCAATTTAGTGGATACCACCACCGCAAGCGGCGAAGCTGCAGGCGGCCGACGAGCAGATCGCAATCGATCTCGGCGACGAGTACGAGCAGGCGCTGTCCGATGCGACGCAGGAGGAGATCATCGATCTGGCCGCCATCCTTGGCTTCCACTCGATGATGAACCAGGACCAGTATCACGCCTCGCTGCTCAACAAGGGCCAGCCGGTCGGACTCGGCTGGGACGGCATCACCAAGTCGGCCATACCGAAGATCTTCCCGGCCGAGGCGCCGAACACGACCGATCCGGAGGAAACGATCCAGCGCATCAAGAGCGACGACAGCAAGCTGGTGGAGGTGAACCTAAATAACATCAAGGTAGGGTTTTGGGAGAAGCAGTGCTGCAGGGGAGCTCCACCGTCCAGTGCACTGTATGGTACTTACCGTTGCTTCACTTCCAGACCATCTCGGACGAGCAGTTCGATAAGCTGTTCGAGGCGCTCAAGTCGAACACACACCTGGAGGTGCTGTCGCTCACGAACGTTGGGCTGACCGACCGTACCGCGCTAATGTTGGCTGCCGCGCTCGAACAGAACCACGCCCTGCGGGTGCTGAACGTTGAGACGAACTTCATCAGCCCGACGGTGATTGTGACGCTGGTCAAGAGCCTCCTCACGCAGATGACGATCGAGGAGTTCCGTGCCTCGAACCAGGTATTTTGAGCTTGCATCATGTGTTTGTTTTGTGTTTTTGGCTTGCCTGTACCTTTTTCGCCCTCTTCGTGCCTCCACACTTCCGGTCCGGATGTGCAATTCATTCTAAATATTTTTCGTTTGTTTCCGACTGACCCCCCACCACCAATCCTCATCTGCGCCAATCAATCTGCAATCGATCAACGTCTCTCTATCAACCGACACCGGGCACCGGCAACATCGACAATCAATCGTAACTGCTCGCAGCGATCGCAAGTGTTCGGCAACAAGATCGAGATGGAGATTACCGAGCTGGTCGAAAAGAATACCACCCTGCTGCGGCTGGGTTTGCATTTGGAGTTCAACGATGCCCGGCATCGGGTAGCCGCCCATCTGCAGCGCAACATCGACAGAAGTGAGTATGCTCTGGCAGATACTGCCACCGATCGCTCTCCCCTCTAGTGTAGCCCACGCTTCGGTGGTGCGCGTCTACCGTTTTAATGCGTGGTTTGGTGCAGGTGATCGACGGGAAAAGGCACGGAGGCTCACTCCTGCCAAGTGCCATTTTTGTTATGGATTCATTTAATACGCATTGCAAACCGCTTCGATTGATCCCATATTGCTACGGGTGGTTTGGGCTCCTCGGGTTGCGGTGGTGTCGTTGGAAACCTTTGTCCCCCTGTTTAACCAATCGGTTGTCGCTCGGCCTTAACCGTTCACTATTGATCTTGATCTTCTTTTTACGCATCACTTACCTGCCCCGACGCGCCCGTCAGACGATCCGGAACACTGCCACCCGATACCGTACTATCGGTTTCTGCACGTACCGATACCGACCGAACCAGTGCCAACGAAACGCACCTGGGAAGAGCTTCCTTAGCGGTGTGCCCGCTGTGAATTGAGCCTCTCCGCGGTTTTCGCTTTGATCGAGTCTTTTAGTTCGTTTCCAGTAGCTTTGAACGTCCACCGTAGTAGCTCTTCGGGATAGGATTTTCCACCCTCGCCCATCGTCGCTCTTTCTCTGTTACTCTCTTGATTGAACTCTTCTCAAAGCAACGATTGAAGCCAGGTTCGTGCGATGTTGAAACTACATCTGTTGAATGTCTTTCGGTCGCTAACAACGTTCGAACCCTTGAAGTCGTTCTTAGGCATATTGTGTCATCTTCGTGTCTATAATGGCAATACAATGTTTTGCACGGCTAACATACAGATGAACTTGTTCGATCGTGGAAGCGAAATTTTCATTTTTGTTGTGTCCATCAGTCAATTTCCTTCCCCTCTGTTTCTGACATCTCGGTATACCGTCTTCGTCTCTCTAATGGTTCTGCGTGTTTGTTTGACTGTATCCTGCACGAATCGCGATTGAAGTTGTTTCTATATGTTGATGTAACTCCACATTACATCCATATTACCAAGATCCCAGCAACCCCCTCTAAGTTACACTCATCACACCAAGTAGAGTTTTATCCAGTGCTGCAAAATGTCCCTGTCAATGTCATAAACAAATCTGACTAAAACAAAATCCATGTCAGCCTCACGTACTCATTTGTGATAATCAGAGGTCGATATTCAAAACGATTGGTGTGGACAATGCATGCTTCGTGACATTTTTGCGACCAACGTTTGGTCAGTCGAAATGTCATGAATTTTTTACTGTGATCAGTTCTGAAAAATGTCATTGACATAGTCAAGAAATCTTCCGGCTGAAACAAAATTATGTGAGCGTCACGAGTTCTACTGAGATGATCAGAGGTGAGACTCAAGTAGTTGTTACGACCAACACAAGCTTGGTGACATTTTTGCGACCAACTCTTGGACAGTCACTTGGGCGCGACATTTTCAGTCGGTGAACATCGGGACAGTCATGGGAGATATATGCGGTTCGTGTGAGTGGTTCCAACAAACAAAATTAGCATGCTTCCTCGCTTTGTTTGACCCGACACATCACCAAACCAGACAGAGCGAGAAAGCATGCTCATTTTGAAGCTTGGGACCACACACCAAGTATATTCCAAGAATGTCGTGATTATCATAGGGCGAAAATGTTGTGACCAAGTGAGTGACTAAGAATTGGGTGCTAAACAAAATGTCATCAAGCATGTGATTGATCCACCAACTGTTTGAGTCTCATCTCTGATTATCTCAGTTGTGTACGTTAGCTGATTTGAGCTTCGTTTCAGTCATGAGTGAGTGTTGGTGACTGAAACATCGGCATTTGGCAGCATTGTTCACATCCAGAAAAAGTCATGATAATGCTTGCGCCGGCATTAAACTCAGTTTGTCTGTCAGAGTATCGCGTTCGGCATGTCATGACGCATTTTCATTGAGTATCAGCAATGAGCATTAAGCTACCACGGATATGTTCGCTGTTTTCTTTGGTGAACATCTCGTGATGCTCGTGACATTTTGCAGCACTGGTTTTATCTTCTATCTGTATATGTGTCATTTTATTGTCTGTTTATTTCTCAATTTGCTCCTTCGTCCTTCACTCCAACTTATCTGTTCAATCCATCTCTACAATTGCACCGTCCCCTCCTCTGATGTCTCGCGTACGCCCAATGCTCAGTTTCGAGTTTCCTTATCGTTTTGTTACGTGATGGTAGAGACTACTCTGCTCTTGCCGTTTTGTTACTCTTTATTTCTTTCTATTACATCTGTTGTTACTTCTGTTTTAACTAAAACAAACTCTCTGTCTCTCGCGTTCAACCATTTTCCCCCTTTTTTCCCCCTCTTTCCCACCCATTTTTACCCCATCTCTCATTGTGACTCGCCACTCATTGTGGTACTCTGGGCCTCGCCACTCAAAAAAAACTACAACCAAACATACACATACAAAACACACGCACACTCGAATATCGCTCACAAATTCAAATCTGCTCGAAAATCTCCCACTCTCATTCTACATCCTTCTTCAACCCGCCATCCCTCACTCCACCATCCCAACCCATCAACTGTCCCCGCACCGTGCCCCCCCCCCTCCCCCCCATCAGTTCGAGTCGACAAGCGTGACGGGCGCTCGTCCCGCGGCAGCTACTATCGGCCGGTTCGCATCGAGGAGGAGCTCGCCGAAATGTCGGACGTCGAGGAGGAACCGGAGGAGGAGGAGGAGCCGGAAGTCGAGGTGCCGCCCGCTGACTACGACGTCGAGGAGGATCCGGACAACGTGGTGATCCGTCCGCCACCATCCGACGACGAAGATATGTAAATTTCTCACACCCTCCCGCTCTCCCTCCCTCCCTTCTCAACCCTTCTTCCAACCTGAGCATAATTCTGTGGAGGGATCAAAAAAGCAAAATAAGCCCGAACGCGCACACACCAACTAAGTGCTCTTCGCACAAACGCCGCCTCCGCCAAGCCAGCCAGCCAGCCAGCCAGCCAGCCAGCCTAACTGTCCCCAAATATCTCACACATTACGCTCTCTCTCTCTCTTTCTTTCCGTCTCTATCGCTCTTCTTCTCTTCTCGCGTTGCCTATGCCGTGTGCCAACTAAAACCGTACTAAGGGCAGTCACTTATGTTCTTTTTTTTTTAATTGAGATGACGCTGCTGTCATAACGATGGTGATAATGATGGAGCTATATTTCCTAATAGAGAGAGAAAAGTCTTTTTTCACAAATGAGTGTGTGTGTGTCTGTGTTCTCTTACTTCTATCCGTTAACTATCACAAGTCCCTGTGACGCCTGTGCCTAATCAATTACTTCCTGCCATCTACTAGCTGCACACGTGGCATACTACTAGTACGGGACGGCCATTGATGTAAATAGCACATAATGATCAAACAAAGCACCTACACACATGCTCAATGGGTTTCACTACATGTAGACTGCTTCGGTATTCATTGTGATGTAGAGATGTTTTTGATGATGTAGGTTTTGTTTTCAATTTGTCTTGGTTGTTTGAATTTTTGAAACTGTACGATCTAGTGAGTATTTTAGATAGGAATTTCTGTTTTTTTTTTTAATCTTCAATTGATTTCGCATCGTATGCGCAGGGATGATAAAATCTAATTGTTATGGAAACGTGTAAGTTTTGATTTGTAACACATTTTTGTTTTTGATTTCCCCGTACTTGTGTGCCTTTTATCGCTGGCCTGCTGTTTGTATTTCATTTCAGTCAAGCCATAGTCACCCCGCTTTTTCTTACTACTGTTTTAGCCACATACGAAAGTTCAATATCTGTTTCACATTCATCCATCCTGTTGTTGTTGTTTTCCATTTTTGTGTTGCTAATTTTTACTCGATTCCGATGCCCCAATGTTACAGGCTATTGAATGTGCATGCTTGGTTGCATTTCCGGCATAATATCCACCCGTCAGGAGCATCTTCCTTTCCTCAAAACCTTCGACTCCGCGTTGCTCCAACCCAATACTCAATATCAACCCAATTGCTCACTATACCCCCTCGCTCCTGCCCAACGTTCCATAACAGGGCGATAAACACATATACAGATAGAACCTAGCCCCAAAGTGATCGGTCAAACACATTCGTCTACCTGTACCAAAGATAGCACATTCTCCTGTAGCATCCCGTTCGGATCGGGATTCTTCCTTACCGAGAACGGTGTCTGTGTGTATTGTTCTCTTCTGTACAGGATACGCTTACAGAAAGGATCCCAACAGCTGTTTTTATTCTTATTCCACGTCTTATTTCCTCCACTGTCGATACCTTTACATGATACCGGGACATTCTTGCATCCCTGCACCTTCCACTACTATTTCTCCAATCTAATTCCAATCCCCGACGTACTGCAGCGTGTACGGGTCTAGCCTCATCAACATACCCCACATCAGCACTGCACACGACAGCAGGTACTACTGTAGCGATCTCTCAATACCTGTTCCCCCAGAGTTCAACCCATCATATCAGAGTTATGTTTGGACACTGTGTGCTTCTGTAACTGTGTATCTTTCGCTCGCTCTTACCCTGTCTGCATTATCGTTTAGATAGACCGTTCTGCCGTCCGTTATAGTCATACACCGGCATACGTTGCATTTTGGATGGCAGTTCAAGCTAATCGAAACATTATTCACCACGCTGTCTTCGAGACGCCGTTGAACTGTGTAAACCTCGTTCGTTGTTAAATATTGTACAACCAGCACTCATTGGCACTATTGGCTTTCATCCACACCACAATAAGCACGAACATTAAACACATAGCTCTAGGCTCCGTTATCACACCTTCGGTGGGTGTGTGGAGCGCAATACGTTGTTGTGAACATACTGTGTTAACGTTATGGATGAGTGGAAGAATATATTAGGTTAATACATAGACGCATTTGACACTTACGCACATCAGTCCTTTCCTTCCCCTTCCTCATTTGTTATTAACATCTCTTTCTGTTGGTCCATTCACATCGTCTGTAGCAATAATAAACTGTACATTGTTAAATACTGTACACTCTTAAATGGAGCGCTTTTAAGCTCATTTGAATGTTATGACAGCAATCTGTTTGTAATTATTTTATTTATATGGTTAAATTTGAGTTTGAAATAGTGCAATATTTTAGGAGTAATGTTTTTCTTACTGTAACGCATGTGATTCTTTTGATACAATCATCGTAGAGTAAAGATAAGACCTAGCTCATAAAACAAATATTTCATGCTAGTGTGAATGAGCAGACAAGATTGCTAACATGTGTAAATCCTGTACCCGAAGTATCCGAGAATCTACTACAAGTCGCCAATGAGAACAGCCCAGTAGAACTTCTCCTTCGTTCCCTCCCTTTTCCACATCCTTTTCCCTCACGGACATATCACGCACTTGGATAGGATGTGCCCAAACGTCTGTATATTAATGTTTGTCTTATTTTACATTTATGTTTTCTATGTAGCGTGTGTGGGTTTGTTCGTTCGTGTTCTTTTTATTTTATTTTATTTGTATTTTTTTTTGTTTCACCCTTCTTCCCTACTTCCAGTAAGAAAAAATCTCTCACAGCGGCTGCAGTTTAGATTTTTTCAAAACATGCATAGGAAACAAACAACCATGATACAGTGAGAGACCACGCGTGCGCGGCCTTTTTTTGCCACACGTTGTCCCGGGCCGATGCGATCATCTCGCTGCGCTCGCCGTCTGACCTCTTCCCCCTTCATGCAACACTCTTCACGACCTGTTACTACTACTACTATTATCAACACCATCACTTCTACTACTACTACTACTACTACTACTACCTATTTACTCAGCACAACAACCACAAAAGAAAAGATAGGGAAAGGTTTGCTAAAAGCAGCCTTCGTCCCATCCAATGCAGCTACTGTAAAGGCAGAAAGTTGGTTAATGAATCTTGCTAATGTCGTTATTGCGCCGAAACCGAACAAACAATTGCAATTGCCAAAGCAAACAAACAAACAATTTACACCTCCCTGCGCTACCCTGCCCTAGTGAGGCAAGCGAATGAGCAAGAGAGTGAAACGTACTAGGTAACTTAATCCAGAGATAGAAAAAGAGAGAGAGAAAAATTCAGCCGTCACTTTTGACAGCTCGGTGTGCCTGTGTGCATAGTGTGTACAAAACAAAAAACGACGATTGGTCGCGTCCCCTCGCCTTGATCGTTTGTTGTAAAAGCAGATAAATCGAGAGGAGATTATCTTGACGGAGGTATACTATGATTGCTGCTCAATTTGATAACGCCTCTAATTGTGTTTTCTTTTTTTTTGATTCACTTCTGTTCTGTGGTTCTTTATTTTCTTCCTCTGGATAATACTATTAAAACTTCCACCGTTTTTTTCTCACGTCACCTTTTAATACATTTCCTACACGTCAGCCACTTCCTATTGATTTCCTTTACTATTCTCGCTCTTGTTGCTATTTAAAATATATTAATGCTTTTCTGGTCCTTTCTTGTCGGTTCTTGCCTAAAAATAAGCGACAGTCAATGCGACCAGGAGCTTTAAGTGTTTTAACTTGTTTGTTGCCCTGGAAACCGTTCAAAAGCAAAGAATGCACCTAATGTGACACCACGTGCTAAGCTGTGCTCTCTGAGTTTCTCGATACTTTTTGCTGTTTAGTATATCGACACATATCTGTTTGCATGTTGTTGTTGTTGTTTTTTTTTATTTTTATTCCAGCTAGTGTTACATTTAGACCATCACTGCTAAACCAAAGCACATACACATACTTTCCAGCACCACACTACATTATCCACCTAAACTCCTGATGGCGTCGTGAACCTTCCAATGCGTATCATCTTCCTGTTCGTGGAGCACGGTCACGCCTCGCTAATCCGTTCGCCCATTGCTGTTTTGTTCACTCATCCGACACCATCCTGCTGCATTCTGTTTTCCGTGCTTCCCACCCACTACTATCTGATCTCGTCGTATCTATTTTCACTTTAATTATTCACCGAATGCTGCCGTCATCAAGCTCCATATACCAACGCGTATTTCTTTCAGTGCACCTCGTTTTCTCGCGAGGATAATCTACTCTTGCGGATCTTTGTAGTGTTATTTTATTGATTTTATTCCACAAAAAAAAAAAATAATCATCCTGATTGGTGTCCGTTTGTTCCCTGTATGCTTTGTCGTTCAACAATCTCGTATGTTTGTTTTTTTTTTTAATATCTGCGTTTTAGAGCTTGTGTTTTGTTTTCGTATTTCGTTTGATTATTCCACTTCCCTACTACTTAATCGTTTTTTTGTTATACCTAAAACAAAAACTTTTATTCCCTTGACTACCAACCAACCCTCCCTTTTTTGAGGTTTTGTCTATTTTCTACGCTCAATGACTGAGTCATATTTATATTAATTTTTTTTCTTCTTTTTCATTCTTATTTTATCGCTTCCCGTACCCGGTAAACATCGTTTTCCGTCGTCAATGTATCTCCGTACCCCTGGCACACAAACGTTACACGGCGCTTCGTGTTATGTCCTCTATCTCTTGTTTTCACTGTATCCATCTCCGCTTCTGTCACTTTGCTCTTCGTGGGGCACATCTGTACAGCTCGAAGATCACACTATAAGATAGCGAAGAATGTAATTTAGAAAGGCAGAAACAAGGGGAAGGATTCGTTGTTGGTAGCATACGATTTAGCAAGCATACATACCTACTACGGAAAAGAAATTGTAAGGGTTTCCGAAAGCAATTCAATCATTACTGGTTTTATTTCTCACTGTTCTTTTCCACTTTCAAACACCATAAGCATCAGTTTTTGGGAGGGGGCAAATTGTGTGAAAAATTTGTGTACATTTGACATACGATTCTAAAGTATAAATAATCCCAAGCTCTATCTATATAACTCTGTTTGTTTTGCGGTGGGCAAACCATTGCTTGAGCTTGTACGTTTCTCTGTTATTCGATTATCTGAGCTATTTGTCTTAATTTGCCTCTAAAGTACATTGTAATCATTCTCCTATAATCATTTGTTGACTGTTTGCTAATCGAATAAAAGAGTAAGAAGCTGAAAGAGAGATTAGCACGACACAGAAGTAGAAAAAGTAGAAATATATTATACTATATAAAGAAATTAAAAAACAAATACACATTAGCTTCATCATAAGGGGAAGAGTATAAGAACAGCACAAGAAAAGTTCACCGTTATATATTTCGCATCACCTAAACTGGTAAAGATAGTTCCTGGATTATTTTTCCGTTTAAAAGTTTTAATCTTTATATTCGGTTTATGAAAGTTTATGTTATGTAACATTGTGGAAGAAATTTTAAACAAACCATTTTTACCATATAGCGTAAAGTGAACTGTGCCAAGGAGTGAGACAGGCGATGGCTTTTTTTTGTTCTTCGTTTTATAACTTGTTTTTTTTTTGGGAAATTATGTATAGATAGTTTAGTAGCCGACGCCCTCTGGTGTTTTTGCTCACCAATGTATAGTGCTCCATTGAATTGTTGTACCAATAATACTCATCTCACACCACTCACATGCTCGGCTACTACACACATACGCACAAGGCAAGGATCGATTTGGTGTGGCCGAAGTAGAGCGAGTTGTTGAGCGATAGATTAAAAAAAATCAATCATAACAAAACAAAAAAGTAGCAACGAAACACGTAGGCTTTTAGTGCTCAACTGACACCTGTCAGAAACCGATGTGTGGGTGTTGTAGTAAAGGAATCGCTTCATTTCCTGCAGTTCCTGCTCAAGCCCCTTCCGCCAACACTGGGCTGTCAACGTTTGACACTGCAGACAGAAACCGGCAAACTTTTTATAGACAACGCTTGACGCGAACACATCACACGCGATCGCGTACAATTTTGTGGGGTCCGTCTACGTTTTGTACTTTTGTTTTCTTTCCTCCACCTGTCTGCCTACCTATTTTTTGTGCTAAACGCTCACGCTTACCCCTATGTATACATGTATGTATAGCGTTGAATATAGAGTTGAAATTCAATTAAAAGTGAGCATTAAGCGAGGAACCCACTCGAGTGAAGAGTGTGTATTGAGGGGTGTTCAGGGTTCTTCGATTGTTGGTGTGCACTTTCTTCGCGACCCAAACGATAGAGAGCAAAGTACAGCCGCTGGAGACACGTGTGCAGGAACGGGGATACAGACTGTGCGCTTCGCAGCGTTTGGAAACAGTGTTCAGTGTTCGCTAATTAGAATATTCGGCATACGGGAACCTGCCTGTCTCCCTCCATATTTCTCCCCTCCTTTCCCCCCCCCCCCCCCTCTCTCATTATCTCTCTTTCGCTATGCGGCCTCGCTTCTCGGTGTGGTAACTTTTCTTAGTAGACAACGCGGGCAACTCCTTCCTATTGCCGGAAATTGTAGAAGACCTTCCCCACAGCAGATCCGTGTGCGAGGTGCGTCCGGAGCCGGTGCCCGTAATCCGTAGGAATCAGCAGCACACTATTCGCAGCCGCTATTGTGTACGACGGGTTTAGTTTTCCTTTATTCTATGATCTGCTCTTCTTTGATCCGTTTGCTCTAATCGTTTGTGTTTGTGTGTGTGTATGTTGCAAACTACTGATAAGACTAAAACTGAATTAATTGCTGCTGATTTAACGAATCACCCTTTCAATGCGCGCAAGTAGTTCTGTACGTGTGCGGGCAACATCTGCACATGATTTCTCAACATGATTTTCGACAGCACTTTTACTTATTCACGACATCTCCGGTGCCGATAGTGTTCAATCGTGAATGATCGGAATTCAAGATGTGTCGAAAATGATCTTGACGGAATGAAGTAACGTGCTGATGCAACAGAACTAGCTGAATTGCTATAGAAGAATGTGTTTTCGGCATTAACCCACCCTGCTGATATAGAAAACTAAAAAAAACTACTACTACCAGCTTAACCGTGTTGTGCGATACTTACATGAGTAGTTATGTTTGATTGCAGTGCATTCTTCATCTACAAAAAACTGCCATAAAAAACTGACAACTTTCGAGAAAAATTAATATCTCCTTGACGCATGTTTCAACTCTCCCATAGTTACTATTGAACAAGTTACGAGTTCGTTGGACACATCTTTATGATCTTTAGCAACTGCAACGTAGATTTGTTCCTCGACTGATAGTAAAATAATAATAATCACAAACGAGAACAAGAGTATGTGCAATGCTAGCTCAAAAATTCTCCTTAACACGCAACATAAGTTATCCCCCAACCCTGCCGATGTGTTTGTGGCGTACGCATGGCCAACATAACGTTCGTTTGAAACGTTTGCGTTTGCATACACTAATTGGCTAGACCGCTGTCGAATGCCTAAAACCGTCTAATCTTTTCTTCCGTCTGCTTCCTCTCCTCTCCAGTACGCCAGGCACGTCTGACCCAGAGCAAGTAAGCTCACCGAAGCCCCCGAGGCGACCTCACGCGACCCAGTCAAATGGACCCCCGGAAACAACGCGTGGCAACCTAAAGGACGAGAATTACCTGCGAGAATTTACTTACCAACGCTACCAGCGGGCTTTTACTTCGATTCTAGGCGACACGGTTTGGCTACGGGGACATTAGGCTTTCGAGGACTGGGCGCCAAACTTCAGAAGAAAAAAACAAAACCTCTCGTCTATGGGGTCTGTCTGCCACGCCAGTTCGACGGCGCTCAGTGTCCACGATGAAGATCCTTCCCCGGGGAGAGTGTCGGTCTGTCTCTATCAGGGAAAATAGGGCTCAACTGCTTTCGTGTGGATTGAGAGCACACCAACTTTTTATTTTCTTTTTTTTAATTACTACATAAACGCATACCCTGGTAGCTCCTGTACGGTGCAGCAGGCACGAGCGTTACATCTGCAGCGGTCAAGAAATAGGGAATGAGCGGGGTATGGCGCAGCAAACTACCAAGGAATTCAAGGAATTATGACGATGTTTCGTTGCATATGGTTTTAATATATGACAAATTGAGTTGTTTTTATGGCAAACCGCCGATCAAACTGACAAAAAAGTATTATATTTTGTATTCTTCTTTTTAATTGCAAATTTGTCTCTTTGCCGTTCATTTTAATTAATTGACTAATTTTCCTGGCCAACTTGTTCAATCTTTTAGTACTGATTTTGTTTGGTATTGAATGGTATCTTTACACAAACGCTCATCCACAAACTCATTGCGGTCCTTTTGTCGCGGAAGCATTTGCCTCTGTGTCGCTTTGCATTAGCCATTAAGAAAGGGGAAGAAGAGGAAAAAACACGCGCACCAACACATCACATCATGTGAGATTAGAACCAACGGTCCATCACGATGGCTTAGGATCGCTTTGCTTTCGCTTTGTTTTGGGATGGCTTGTTTAAAACAAAAACAAACAAAAAAGAAAGAAGAATAAAATATCGACGAAAAGTGTTCGAAGTACCGATTTATAATCAGTTGCACGGTGGACAGTTTTCGGTGTCGCATAGATGAGGAAGAGCATGAGGGAGCACTAGGAAGCAAACCACCGCCCACTCCGCCCTCGAAAAGCCGAATAAAACGACCCATTATTATTTACCAAATCTGTTTGCGAGGGTAGTTGGAAAACACGTTGCAATAATTAGCTACCCCCGCCACAATCATGCACCCGGGGAACTAGAAATGGCGCGGATTCTTATTTTACTATTATTTATTCGGTAAGCAAACTGTGTTTCGATTCGCTTGCGCGAGAATGAGAGAGGGAAGAGTGGCAAACAGGATGGATATGAATTGAAGGAAGTTAAATCCCCCCGCCCCCCTCCCCCGCCCTTTCTCGCTATCAATCGTGAAACGTTTTAAATTATTCACTATCGAATGTTTATGGTAAAAAGAAGCAAAATATAAAATGTAAGCAAAAACTCCAACCGCTCCTCAGCTTGTTACACCTGTGTTTTATTTTATGCATGAGAAATAGAAATGTGTGATTTATATTTACGCATTGATTACGCAAATTTGCGCTATACGTTCGCTATTGGTGTTAAAGAAGCTATTGTCGGTTGAATGAAAATAAAAGTGGATAAACGGAATCATGGACAAAATGAATGGTGGTTCGCTACCCTCCCGTAATTGCTTAAGTAAGCAAACGACTTATTTAGGCCGTTCATTTTGATTAAACAAAAGATAGTAATAAAGGTAAGAGAAGAAATAAACAGTAAATTATGATTAAAATTAGAAAAATACTAATTTAAGGCGGTCCCGTAGTACAGTCATCAACTCGCACGGCTTAACAACGTGCCCGTCGTGGGTCCAAGCCTGGAATCGACCGAACCTCGGACCAAGGACGGACTATCCGGCTGCGTGGCACTGAATAAGTCTTAAAAACCTGAACAAAAAAATAAAAGATCACTGAATTCCAGGACCTGGATCCAATTATGTTATGTCTTGTACAAACTATATGGAATGACTGGGACGGATTGCAACTCGTTATGTCAGCGCTCTCTGTATTAGTATTTTCTTACACATTATCACATTAATATAATTCAATTGCGGAATGCAAATTTCGTATCGGATTACAAATCGAGGAAAAACTATTCTTTTTGGCAAACTTCCGTTGCTATAACCCAAACGATGCTATAAAAAGCACAGAAAGCTCAGGTAAGCTTTAATGCGCCACTGATGATTCTTCCGGTGTTCTCAATTCGCAAATCGAATGAACGTTAATCCAAAGTGTAAAAATGTTGTAATAATGTTTCATAATAATTATTCACAAAAAAAATCGGTTGCTGTATTGATTGCTTTTATCCATCTCCTGCTTCTCTTTGCCTTCAAGGGTTATTGCCGTTTATTTCTTAACAAGTTCGCTATGTTGCAAATGCATCATAGTGTTGGTAGTGCGGGATACATGCATGGTGGGATTGAAAGCTTTGACTGATCGTTTAATACAAAATATTTTTTACAAAATAATTCAACATTAAAAAAAAAGTTAAAACTGCCCTTAAAAGTAAACAATACAACAATGCAAGAAATACATCAAGAGCAATTCTACACTAGCCGCAAATTAATAATAAAAAATTCCAACCGCTTGCAAGTGTTTGTTAGCGCACAGTGTGAGCATAAAGCATAAAGCGTTTGCACCATAGCGTAAACCAAAACCGAGCCACATACGAAAAGAGCACCATTTCTCAGCCATCCCTCGTAGCGTGCGGACGTGTACGGGGTTGTTTTACTCGCGTTGTGTATACGTGCAAGCGCCTGCGTGCGTGTGTGTGTGTGTGTTAGCGTGTTTTTCAGTGCGCGAGGGAAACAGTGGTGTGCTCTTTGTGTGGTGCAACGAGCAGTCTTGCCACTGGAAGCAACCTGTTCGCAACCTTTTTCTTGCTGACCGCGCCCCCGTCCCAGTACATTGTACGTTATTTTTGTTTGTAGCAAATCCGCTCGGATGTAAAAAGTTGCGTCTGCCACGAACCACCAAACGGCCGGACAACAGTGCCAACAGTGTGAAGCCGAAGCCCCACAAAATTGTTTTCGGTCGTGATTGCAGCTAAAATCCGTGCCTTTTTGAGGGTGGGAACCGGTTTCTGTTGGCGTGCTTTGAGCGTGTGATAGAAGTACGATGGCAACATAGACCTGGCGACGTAGAACTGGCTGCTAGAAGTTCACCATACGTTCAGAACTTCGAGATCAACACTCGCCGTTTTGCATCACTACACAACACGATCATCTCCGTTGCACCGTTCAACCCGCTGCACCGATCAGCTCTAGTGTTCATAACCGAGTGCCAAACTAAACAGTCACGTCCGGTGGCGATGGACATACCGACGTCCAGCCGCCATGGTGTTGGCCAGTATGGCCGACATGTAGTATTTCTTCTCGCGTGCCTTCAATTGCTGCCGACGGTCTGGACAGTGGGCCGGTCATCATCCGTTACGCTCGAGGCGCGTATGCGAGACGATCCCGACCTGTCCGAGGTTTGTATATAGCTGTAAAGGAGCCTATCGAGGTCTCGTTGAAGGGCTCAAAAATTCTGAGCGACTTCAAGCGACGAACCTTTGCGGGTAGATTTAAATCTCCTGAAATTTGATGTTTGTACCTGTTAGTAGCTAGTTGGCTAGAAAAGTAATCTTTCAAGCCGATCCGATTGCCACAACCCCTTGAGTCTCTATCCCCTAGAGAAAAATAATTTAAAAAAATCTCTTGAAAGGAAAATTTATTTGACGCACTAGGCGCTTGTGCCGGATTTGGACAAGATTTTTTTTAATGGAACAGCTGCTATTCTAGCAAAAACACTCGAGGCTAGATCGATAACGACAGGCGTTTCATTCTACAAAACAGTTTATGCTTTATTTCATTTAGTTGTTACCCTTCTGAGCACACTTCACCTCCATTTTTCGGTACAAACACATTATCCACTAGTGTGCGCGTTTTAAATTCAACACACTTCCTCATTCGTAAACGCGGGGTCCTTCACTTTCTTTCTCGCACTATCTCGTCCGTCTCGCTCTCGCTCACACTCTTCTTCGTTTTATTAGACAGTACAGAAATAGACTAAAATCAATGCAAATCATCTCGCCTCACCAACCGGGTGACTCACTCACATACACTTCCTTCCTCCCAGCGTCAGGTCGCTCGAATGTCCTGCCGATGAGTCAACGCAGGCGGGTGGCGGCAGGAATAAATTTTGCGCGCGTCCCCGTTTGCCGATGTACGCACGCGATTGCAACGAGCACTCCGGCCGGGATTGGGGTGTAATTGCAAGGGAAGGAGGAAATAGTTTGATCCTGGACATGCCACAATCACCACCACCACTATCGGTCGGTTTAAATTGCTTTCCTGCTCCTTCTGTTTCAAACAGCACGCGGCTGTGAATGAAATGCGAGAGTCAGCAGCACCACCAACACCACCACTGCCATGCAGCATTATCCTTCCCATCCTAGTTCCCACTCCAATAAGCACCCACCCCTAGCCGAACGAGGAGGGAAAGTTATTTTGCAACAACAGCGACGGCAAAAGCAAGCACAAAAAACCAACACCCCATCGGTTTTGTGTTTCATTAGATAACCAGAGCCGTAGCGAGCAGTTGGCGCCAACCCATGGCCCAGGATTTATTGGGTTTTGGGTTTTGGGTAGTGTGATAGAGAGAGAAAGAGAGCACAAGAAATAGTTTTATCTCGCTCAATGTATTTTTTGTTAGCTTCCCCGCCATTTCTAGCCTTCATTTTCGACCTTCCCTTCTCCACCAGCGGGCCGTACAGCACTTCCTTGAATGCTCATGGTCTAGCTTACGGTCTACGTGCTACGTGGTTCCAGATTTTCCATCACTCACCTCCAGAAGTGTCCCATCGGTTGACGTTAGCGACCGTTGAAAATGAACGTTGGCGCCAGAATGTCCTCCATACGCACACTTACGCATCGACCAGGCTGGTGCTTTGTCCTAGGAGTGTGAGTGTCTGTGCTCCAAAAACAGAAGAAGCACAGACGTTAGGATTTTGGGAAGCTATCGAACGCTTTCTTAGCAGTGATGTTACAGGCACACACACAAGCAAGGGGGATTAATGTCAAATCATAGAGTATGTATGGGGGACCTAGTTTATAGTTTGCGACTTCCCAGTTGCGCTAGCATACATTGGAAAGAGATGACATACTGACGTAGTTATGCATTGTGTTGGACCAATTTTTGTTCATCTATAAATTTCAATTTATAGACCGTACTAAACCATGGGAATGGTTCAGCAATGCGATACGCACAAATATAGGTTAGACAGAATGGGGATATTGCACAGACAGGACCTACTCTGATTTCTCTATAGATGGGACATTACGAAAATCTAACGAATGTTTTGAACATTTCAGTTCTACTCGCTAATCGAACGCGATGAAATCGCCATGTCCAGGCTGGTTCACCATCCACTGACAATATTTGCGCCCACGAACCAAGCCTTCCAGAGTTACCTCAACAACAAAACGCACCTCAACTATCACATGTGTAAGCGCGATATCTTCTGAACGGTGATTCAGATCCTTCCCTTCTAATCGCTTCCGCTTAACCAGCCTTTTTGTCTTGCCTTTGTTTTCCCTGATACTCATTATCCTAGCGTCCACTCCGCTCCGGCTATCGCAGCTGGGCGATACGGTGCGTTCGCTCAACGACGACGGTACGCCGCTGTACATCACGCGTCGCCGGCCGCTGAGCGGCATGCAGGAGGACCTGTACGTGAACAGTGCGAAAATTGTCCGGGAGCGGTCGAACATGGAGTTTAAAAACACCCGCGGCTACACCCAGGTAGGGGGTGGCTTTACATCCACTGTTTGCGCTGATGTCATCCCTGATGGACCGGATGAAATTACAACCGTTTCGTTTGCTTTCTCTGTGACAGATACTGCACATTATAGACGATGTGCTGACTCCCATAACGACCGTGTTCAACAAAACGCTCGATACGCCCAATCCTGATGCATGGGGATTCCTGCAGAGCGTAGAAGCGATCAACATTGAGCCGCACCGGGTGAGGTAAGTCGTATGTCGGGGACGGTTAGGAAACGCCATGAGAGTGATTTTCATTACTCGTAATTTTTACGTACTCTGCACAACCAACAGGTCCTTTCGAAAGAAGATACTGAACCTGAAGCGCGACCAGGTGTTCAAGAAGTCGGGCATCTCCACCTTCTTCATACCGGTCGAGACGGGCTTCAAGGTAAGGGAAGGGCGAGGAAAACTGATTCTCATGGACGTGCGCATCCATCAACATATCGATTTCTTCTCGTATTACAGGTGCCGCCCAATCCCACTCTGAGCATGATTGACAAACGGGTCATCGATGGGCATGTCATACCAAACAAAGCCATCTTTACAACGCCGGCCCCGTACGGGAAGCCGCTGGAGACGCTCCAGTTTGAGGACGATCTGAGGGTGACAATTACCTTCTTCCGGCACGAAACTGGCAAGAATACACATCGAGGTAATTATTCTCTCCCGACCCCTACCTCCAGACGTCGTGCGTTTAGCTGACCTTAATGTGTCTTCTCTTTCGTCATCGTTCCATCGCTCGCAGTGTTTGTCGTATCGAACACAATGTACTCCAACTCGCGGCTGACACCGGGTGCGGTGATAGCGGAAATCGTGAAGCCGAACATTCCGGTTGCGAACGGTGTGGTACATCTGATTCACCGCCCACTCGTGATCGTCGATATGCACGGAATGCAGATGCTTACGGTATGGTTAACAGCCCGTAGAACTAGATACGGTAACTAACGCTAAATATGCCCACAGGATAACAGCCACACGCTATGGTCGAAGTTTAGGGACCTGATCGAAGACTACGCACCGGAGTTTCTGAACGTCCTGCGGGGCATGAGCCAGATGACGTTGTTTGTGCCGCAGGATGAAGCCGTTGCCCAGATGATGCAAACCAACTTCATGAGGTAACGTTAGCCCTCGTATGCCTATTGTGGAAACTTGAATAGTGTTTTCCCTAACCCTCTTTTTTCATCAGCAACCGCAAGAAGCTGCTCGAGGTACTAATGATGCACGTTGTGCCAGATGCCATAACGATAGACAAGATAAAGCGCAATAACCAGAACCATGTGAGTGAAGGGACAATTGTCAGCATTCTTGGCACACTTTAACACTTACGCTTTCTGCCTACCAGATTTACCAAATCCCAACGATGAACAGTCGCCGCTTCCTTTACTTTAACCTGAACGAGAACCGCACTACGCACGACAAAAGCGTCACCGTCGAGGGTGGTGGCGTCAATGCCTCCCTCGTGCTCGGGGACATCGCCACTAAGGATGGCTACATCCACATCATCGACCGTATGCTGGGTGTTTCATACATGACCGTCCAGGAAAAGCTGGAAACCGATCCGATGCTCAAGTAAGTAGCAGATGATGCATGCCAATGACAATGTCACCAACAGGATTAATCCTCTAAAAAACACATCCACAGTCTTACGTACCACTTTGGCAAGCTGAACCACTTCAACGATCAGCTCAACATGACCAACAAGCGGTTCACGTACTTCGTGCCGAGAGACAAGGCCTGGATCCAGTGGTTCATCGAACATCCCGCAGCAAACCTCGACGACTTTGTGCGGAACCGCGAGCAGGTCCGTGAGCGCTACCAGCTCGGATGATTCCGTGACCCTAATAATGATCTTTTTGTTGTGGTCTCCTTGTGCGTTTACAGTCTCGGATGGTGCTGGAGCATCATCTCATCGTAGCCGATCGGGTGTTCAGTATGGGTGATCTACGCAACATGTCGCATGATTCGCTCATCCTACCGACCGTCGGGTTGGAGAGCTTGCAGATTCGCGTAAAGGAGGAAGACAACAGTAAGTTGGGGCTTGGGAAGTCGCCTTCTCTGGCGCATCACGTAATTCACGTCTGCATTCTTTCTGCTCGCAGGGTACTTCATCCAGTGGAAGGAGACGGGCCGCTGGACGACAGTGTTCCGTGCCGATGTAGAATGCACCAACGGGCTGATCCACGTCATCGATGTACCGTTCGTGCACGAGTACGACATGATCACCAGCGACGGCCATCGCCTGTACGGTATCGAGCCGCTGACACTGCTGCTGGTGACGGTGCTGACCGCGCTCGGAGCGGTCTAGAGCCGGAACGAAAGGCGAACAGGGAAACACAACATTGTTTCGTTTCCAGGACACACCCGACCAATCGTGACGTCTCGAACCGTGCGCTGTACAGCACACCGTGAGCGAGGAAAATTGGATTGTGTGGAGTATGCTTTTCATTTCGTTCCAACCGGTTCGACGGGGATGCGGCGCGAACGAACCGTCATTTTGTTGCCAAATACTTGAGTTCGAAATTGAAACTCTACTAGCATCATAGTATCGAAATTGTATTCGTTTTAGATGTCCCATTGTACGCGATTGTTTGTTAAATCTATTTCTCCCTCTCTATCACTCCCTTTCACGTAGTTGTAAAGCAAATAAGTTGCAATCCAAGAATCTCGTAATTAGTGTGACACAGTCCTTTTAAAACAGGCAATTTATCGAATAGGCAAGAGTTTTTAATTTCATAATTACTTCAGCGTTACGATATTAGTCGGTACGATTCAGCGACCCATTAAGAGTGGCTTTCAATGTGTTCTTGCGTAGTCTTACTGTATAGTGTTACTGTTCCTTTCTTTGTTTGTTTGCTACCCAAAGCAAAAGCAGCAACATGTGATTAGTTTTCGTAGAATCTGGTTTGCCTAGTGCCTTGTTTCGTCCGCTTTTCATTCACGCTCTATCTATCCGTACCTTTTCCAGTGTGTTCGTGTGCCTTAATATACAAAGTTAATATACAACCCGACGATGGGCCGGGGAAAATGAGAAACCTGGTACCATGTTCCGATATTTGCCGTACTACCGAATTGCCTAGTAAAATGCCTTCCGCAAGCAGACAGAAATACAAGATGAAATCTAAATCCGAGGATACCAAACACTACCAACCAAGGTGTATTGTTGAAACGAAGTAAGATAGCGAACAAAAACGGAAACAAACATTTAAAAGTGTGTGCGTGTGTGTGTTTCGTGTGCAGCTGTTTAAACGTATTTACAAACGTATTGATCTGTGTAAGTTGCAAAGAAGCCCAGATTAGTTTTGGTCTATAATAACTCGCAAAAAAGATATTTAAAACATAATCATCTTTTGATACTGCAAATAACACTCTTGCTTCTACTACTACTACCACCACTATTACTACCACTATTTACTACTACTACCACTACTATTCATACTTGAATTAACTACTTCCCTCCCTGTTCGACTAGGCTAACGATTATGATGATGCTAGGAGCGTAAGTGCGTATTGCCAAATTAAGCGCATAGTATGTAAGGTGGAACAAACAGGAAACCGATTTAGTTTGTAGTCATTTCTTCACGGGGAGACGCCCTTGAATTTCCCTTCATCCCGATAGCGTGCTTTCAAACTGAGCCTCAATATTCGCCTTATTAGGAGTGGCTGTCGGTAGTGATTGAATATGTTTGGCAAAGTTGGGCAGAACAGGGAGGTGCGAAACAATATAGCAAAGCGTTGCTATTTATAATAGCCTTTCCCATTTCAACGTTGTGTTTGTTTGGCCCCTTATTATTAAAACTAGCTCGTGTCAATATTCTAGCACGTAATGAAACAACTACAGAGGAAAAGAAGAAGAAAACAACCGAACCGATAATGTAACAGTGTAACAGACACACACCTTGGATGAATTGGGCAGACTAAATATAAGAACCGGTGCAATACAGAGCCGATGACAGACGGAAACCTTCGCGGTCTGCTTTATTACTATCTTGATCGCATTCTTTAAGCTGCCGATGAAGTCGTTTTGCTGTGTCCAATCAAGTGTGGCCGGCCCGCTGGCGCTGCGGGTTCTACGCTCGCACATAATACACACCCGCTAATGATCAATTAGGGAAATGAAACAACGGGCTCACTTTTAAGCAGTGCCCTCCGGCAGCGTTATCCACGCGCTTCCGACGCGATTGCCAAACCAAGCGATGCCGGGTCCGACGACCCGAAACACGGATACCCAATTAGGCGGGCTGGGCAGGCGACATATTAAATTAGGCCACGTCAGCGTGCGTAGGGTTCTCTCGTGCGGTCGCAAATTACTGATTACTTCCTGTCCCTTGCATGATGACACTCTAGCGCAGATATTGGTGTTAATTGGATTTACTTTCGGGGTACTCGGTTTGCCACCTTCCACCCCCCCTCCCCCCACCCCGCCCAGTCTGTGATGTGTGAGTATGTGTGTTTGTGTGTTTCTGTGTCAATTTAGTTGACTTAATTTGCTTAGGCAACGGAAAGGAACCACAGCTCGCATATCATCCGTACCAGAATCCGTGCGGGCGTTCTCTAATCTCTGCTCGCCGTACCTAAACGTCTTAGCCGTGACGCAGTTGTTACGACGCAAAAAAAAAAACAATGTCTTAACATTGCTTCGCATCGTAATACGCACGTGCGTGCCTACTGTGCACCCTTCGCTAAGAGAACCGAAGGTGGGAAAAGGTCGCCGGAAAGAACAAACAAAATAAAAATACAAACAAAGTAGCAAAGCGTCCGCCAACTCGGAAGGGAAACAAATGGTTTCCGAAAATCAATACACCCCTTGTGCGGTGTACCAGGCGTCAATGAGAGCGAGTGTGTGTGGTATGTTTGGGAAGCATGGTTATTGATCCGTTTCTGGCCAGTGGCGCTGTTGCTTAAAACCCAAATCCCCGACTTTCGCTGCAACGCAAATGCCAGCACGCTTCTTTTCTTCTGCTCCAAAGTCTTGTCGAAAAGACTGCCGCATTAAATCGTTCACGTCTAGGCAAGGCAGGCCCATTGGGCGGGAGATGAGACAGTGAAATTGCTTCGATCTCAAACCCGACCCGGCTGGGCGCATGATCTCGCGCCCTTCCCGTTGCTTCTACTACTGCTGCTCCTGGTCGTTATCGTATCCTGTTCCATTGCCACTGAGGCAACACTATTTTGAATCCCGAATCGACTTTGTTCTGCATTGTTCTGGTCGCTTCTTTGGAAATCGAAAGAGAGAGAGATAGAGAGAGAGAGAGAGAGAGAGAGAGAGAGAGAGAGAGAGAGAGGGGTGATTGGACATCTCGCACTGCTCTGCGTATTAATAGCGTGCTTAGTTGTATGCATGTGTGTGTATGTATAAGCCGTTGCTTTGTTTGTGTAGATGGTTTACGAAGCCCGACACCATCACTGCGCATGTGTGCACGCTCCGGTGCAGATAAGATGGAGGAGCATCGTGCGGGTTTGCCCCAAACCGATGGCCATATTTGGTTGAGAGCAGAACGCTGCTGTGCCGAACGGATGTTGCCCGGAGAGCAAACGGGAGAAAATGAGTGTGAGAGGGAGAGCGCAGATCTGCAGATCGATGAGGTGGTAGCCGCCATGCTCGTACCGTTCACTGCGACTACTCGTTGTCGGATGGTCGCGCGCTCGAGTCGCGGGCCACGCGGTTTCTTCCCCAAGCGAACCCACCACCGCCATCGCAATCAACCAAACCACCAACCACACCCAATCAAATGACCTCTGCCGCCTGGCCCGTTCCCCTGCCGGGGGTAGAACGCGTTCCCCGCGCAGCTACCAGCAGTTCAGCATCTCAGCGACGTTTACGTGGGTAAACGATACGATTGCAGCTAATTGCAGCTGGCCAGAGCAGCAGCGTGCTGTGCAATGCGACCCCCTCCGCCCACAGGCAATTGTGTGCAAAGGTGTGTGTGTTTCGTTGTACGTTGGGGGTTTTCTTAAACTGCGATCACGACGTTGGCACGCTTCCCGGAACGATCCAAATCGACTTTTAATAATACATCCACCGTAAATGTGATTGCCGACCAAGCACGGTCCGTTTGCTTCCCTTCCGCCGGACGGGTGCGTACGTAATACCCAAACCCCCCCCCCCCCCACCCCCCTCCCCTTCGTATTTAGTGATGCGCACAAGGCACCGCCCTTTTCCCGCTCGCTCCACGATTCGTCGCTGACGTAATTCCCCGCAGCATCCACTGCCAGCCACGCAAAGCCCGCCCGCGCAACGTGTCGAAAGTTTTCTCGCTTTTCCGCACGCACACGCAGCCACAACCGCTGCTGCTGCTGCTGCTGCCAGTCCTGCACGCCTGATAAGCGTTCGACGAGTCGATGGCTTTAACTGATCGGTTATCGGTATCGATTGCTTTCCAATTCGATTGATTTCCACCACTCCCGCTCCCCACCTGGGGCTGCAGCAGCGAATGCGGCGCCCTGTTCGATCGAGCAGAGCGGCAGCAGCCGTGCAGAGCGAAAAGCACAGCGCGCGCGACCCGGCCCGGGTTCATCGGCTGTCGGAGCGAACAAGTCGCTCGACGTTCGCCGGCTACCGGGAGCGCATGCTGCCGGGCGGGCTGGGCGCCGTCAGCGAGCCGCTGCCAACGGCCGTGGGAGGGAGTGCGCAGGCGCGCTCTGGCGGTGGGTCCGACGTTGGTTTTGGTGCAGGTCAAAATTCGGCTCCACCACCAGGGTAGCATGCTTACGGGCGAGCGGACGATTGACGAGGGTTTGCGCGGATGCGGATTTTCGCCGAGCACTGTGAGAAGGCGCGAGAGTGAGACGGAGCTCAGTGGGGCGTTCCCCTCCGTCCAGTGGTCAGCAACTGTTTTAGCGCGCAACACTTCGAGGTTTGATCAAACAATGCGTTACGGCAAAAAGTTGGAGCTGGTGTGACTGTGAAAATCGGGCTAAGCATTGCACAGTGAAAGAAGACCGGGATGAAAATCATTTCATATTTTTATGTGTGTTTAGAGTGTTTTTGCTTTGAACCAGAGATTTTCATTGTTAGAAAAGACCAAAAATTAGACTTCTAAGCCATTGCAAGGACAAAAAAACTCCAATATTGCAAAAAGTCATTTGCTTTCATTTTGAAGGTTAATAGTGTTTTAGGAAGGTCACTTAGTAACCTTGCCTTATTTTTAAAAAAATATTTTCAAGGGAGCTATGGCAAAAACTATAACTAAAAAAATCTAATTTATGCCTTTAACACGATGAAAATAACAGAATTTAGTATATTCGTGTTTTGCCTAGTACTACACATTGTAGAATGAATTATTATAAAACTTATGTTTAAAAGTCAAGATACACTTTTCGCGAACTTGAGAAGTTACATCATATTATGTAGTTATCAGTTTGTAAGAATTATAGGCCAACTTATTTCTTCTAGAGTAATAGAGTCTAGAGTAATAGAGTAATTTTGAAAGAGACAACAAAGAACAAAGTAAATTTAAATAGCAGGCATTTGAATTGTTATTTACAAGATCGTGAAGATGCATTTTAGCAAATTTTCAATAATCAGATTATTAGTATATAGTATAAATCACAGCTGAGATGTTAACATTATTTTGAAGCTTTTTCGTAGAGGCAAATATTAAAACAATAAGATATAGTATAAGCAATATCTAAGAATCTTGAAGAATCTTTGCGCTTTAATTATTAATACTTCGTTCTACTTAATAGTAATACGACTTTTGTTTTATTTGTGGTTTGATTTCACATATGATTTAGTTTGACACTAATATTAGAAAAATATAAATCTTTGGAAGGTCTTGCAAAATGTAAATAACAATATAAATTCACTCTGTTATGATTTTTTTTTTTTTCAATGTGGATGATACTTTATATTTCTGTCGTAATGTACTCCAAAATAGAATGTAACATCTTTCTTTAATAGAAAATAATAACATCTACTAACAACATATATTTATCCCGGTGTTCGTATGGGATACTTTCGCGTTTCGCAGTAGCTTCTTAAAGCATTCACTTCATTGATTGGAATTGCTCTTAAAACAGGAGAAGCTGGGTGTGAAGTGTTTGGCTGCTACATTACTTAAGCAAGCATTTTCTAGGATATTTACTCAGCCGTTCTGGAACGGAGAGGAAAACTCTTTATCTCTAATGTCCATCAGCATTAGAATGACCAGCCGAGCTGCTTACCAAACACTGTACTGCACGCAATCTCGCTTCTGCGCATGGGCCCCACGATGGTTCCGAGGGACTGCCAACCAAGTATTGGAAGAGCAAAACACGATAGAGCGAGAAGGGCCATTCCTCACAGCTTAGACTTTTGCTGTGCGCGCGCACCCGTCCAAATACTGGTCGGCGGAGGTGCTCTCCACTAACGTCTCAGCAGGTTTCAGGTCTCTAGCTGTTTCTTGTCGGCCGGTTGCTGCCAACTGTTTTAGACAGAGGGAGCATCGACCAGAAATGAAAAAAAACACTACTGCTTGAACCGGTTGTTACGATGGCGGCTCCACTATTAGACGAACGGTAGCGTTGGTTGGTATGGGGGAGGGAACGAGTGTGGCATCGTTGGTAGAAAACCGGTACGAATAGTTGCGGCACGTCTAGCTCCAACTAACCCTGTGCTCCTGTTGGCTGTGTAGAATCGGTTTTCTAAGCAACACGGATTAGAAAAACTATACCCCCCAATCGATGGCGTGTGGAGCAGCTGCGGGATATTATGGTGATGGTTTATAGAGCTGTCGTTAGATGCTGCTTATAATTATAACTATTAATATTTATTTGTGTAAGCTAAAACTAATCCCCACATTTAAAGTGCTTTCTTTCACTCTCCCTTTGCTCTCTTCTAATCATTGCGATAGTTGCTCAAAGCCCGCATAGTGGAACTGTGTATCGCGCCTTAGCTCTGTCCCTTACCGCACAGCATCCTAACACATTCTCTAAAAAGAGATGAACTAAACAGTCACGGCGGTATCAACGACCAACGCAACCAGCCAACGTCGTTGGTCGCAGCGACTCTTCGCATGGCTTCGTGCATTAGATACGTTACGTTAGGACAGCCTCCCCACAGGGCTGCACTCCTAGCCGAGCGAGCACATGGTCAGGTTTCTAATGCCACTTTGCT
The DNA here is from genome assembly GCF_943734735.2 of Anopheles gambiae. NCBI lineage: Eukaryota > Metazoa > Arthropoda > Insecta > Diptera > Culicidae > Anopheles > Anopheles gambiae. The sequence continues at coordinate 18,898,602 of NC_064600.1, read as the reverse complement.
GAACCAAGATTGTGTACGTGCAGTGAACCCTTTTTTTCTTCACAAGCGTCATCCGTACTGCTCTGCTCCCCATTTGGTTTGCTGCTGTCTGGCTTCGCTACCGTCGGGCCCCGGGTTGGCGGGTTTTCTGCTCCTTCGAGCACGATCACGGTTCCAGCCCGCCGGGCCGGATTATTGCTTTCGCGAAAGCGGGGAGGGGTGTGCTGTTGCTGTGTCTGTGCGCACGGTTTTAGCTAGAAATTTCCCCAACAAGTGCGATGGACACTGTACTCGCTCGAACAGGAGCGCAGCACCGCCGGTTGCCCAGCGGAGGATACGTTTCGGTGGTTCTCCCCTGCCACGACGCGCTCGACTGACACTCGGCCCAACGACCTCCGGTGGGGGCGAACGCAAGCTCCAACGCTACCTGCACCGTCGCATGCGGTCCGGACATGCGTGGACTCGTTGAAGATCATCTGGTGCCCATTACCGGGTCCGGTGAAGGTTGCGCGATACAGCGCCGCACCACGCCCTGGTGGCGGGTGCACTGGCGAGAGCGGGAAGGCAGTTCGCATTAGCGCAACACGATTGCTGTCTCGCTCCCGCCTGCTCGAGCGTGTGGATACGGCGCGGCGAGTGTTGCAACCGTCAGGTTTGTTATTGTTTTTGTGTTTCTGATTACGTACGACTTTCAATTTCCATTTCTAAAATAAATGTAAAACAAACAAAAAGCTTCTACGACATTCGGCAAGAAGGGATAATGGATGCATTAATGTGTTTTGCACCCTTGTTCGTATAAACGGCGTTACACCCTTGTTGTGGCATAAAATGAAATATTCGGTAGCGTTCTGATGAAAAGCTAGTTTGTGCAATCTACAGCCCGAAGCTTCTCGCCTTCGTTTGTTCGTAGCAATTCGAGGCCATTTGAAACGTCACCCATCGTCTCGGTGGATGATTGCGCGCCCTTTGCCACACGCACCAGGGAGCCTACCACGGTTCCTGCGCTTTTGGTAGCATTTGCGTCAAACCAGACGTATTTGCAGCGTCGCTTTTCTCGCTCGCAAAACCGTTGTGATGAGACGCGAGTGCGTTTCCTCGAAAGGGTGTGTGCGTTTTTGAATGCGTTTTGTTTGTGGCCCAATGATTCTTGGTTGGTTTTTCCCTCCATCCGGGTGCACGTTGAATATTGAAATTAATGCTTAGTTTTATTACCGAGATTCGTTTCAAAAGAACACATTTTCGCTTAATGTTTTCGTCACGGCGAATTTGCTGTCGCGACATGTACCCGCAACGCTTATTTTCGCTGCTTAGATGTGCCGAGCGGACGCAATCTCAACTGTCACGTGCCCGCGGGCTCGCCGTTGTTCATGGCGACGTTTTCGTGCGCACCGCAACGCGCCCTGCTCGAGCTGCTGCGCTCCCGGTTGCTGGTGCGTCTAGGATAAACTTGTTCAGCAGCCGAAACGGTGCGGCGACAACTGACAGCTACGGATTTTCCTTTGTTCTCCGGCTGTCAACCGCGTCGCACACATCCCGCCGGTAGCCGGTACCGTTGGCAATGCGACAGAAAATACGACACTTGATATCGACTGCTTTGTGTGCTGCGATGAGGATGCCGTTTGCTACGACTCTGAACGATAACAGATTGCACCAGACGGAAGAGGAATGCTGTTCAGTGCTCGCCACTCTTTGTCTGCATTTTTCAAAAAGCAATTTCGAGAGCTACAATTGTTGTTCGCCCAGCTTTCGGTACATCGCTACACCACGGCTTATAAACGCCAAGCGGTTGCGCCAGTCTCCAGGGTTTCCCGCGTACGCTCCGGATACATCAACAGCAGTCGTGGCAGACTGCTGCCACATGCGCTCCTGTCGAAAAAAATAATTTGCAGCTAGACATCTAACCCAGCGCTCTAGCACCAATCGAACACAATGTATGAGATTTGATATGTTCGATTCGGTAACCAACAAATCTAACATGTCATACATACATTTTTCATGTTCGATGTCGTGTTCGATTGGTGCTAGAGCGTTGGTTAATTTGCTTCATTTCCACCAGCGAAGAAAATTTCACGGTTCAAACTGACCGTTCCGATGCCGTACAGTCTCTTTAGCGGTTTGTCTATGTCTTCACGAGGCACCTACTTCTGAATAAAGCTATTCGGTGTATTGCGCTTATTCCTAACAAATTAAATAAATGCGTATTACAAGCAAGCTAGCACAACACGAACGTAAATGGATTCAATATTTCCCGCATTCAGAGTTCTTCTTCATGCTGCCTGTTGCCAACGGTGCGTTTGAAGGCAACACCCATTCGGATCCGGTTGCCAAGCTGCTGCTGGTTTGCCGTCTGGTGTGAGTGAGCGCGAGCAGAGTGCTCTCGGCTGTCCTGCGCCCCTGTCACAGGATAAAACTCTGTCGAACGAGTCCGGCCCGGTTTCCATCCAGACGTAGCGAACTCGGCTCGCAAACCTCGAGATGTCGAACCACGACCGACGACGGCGGTTGACTTTTCGACGCCGTTGGTTCGCGGAAGAGGCCCCCGGAGAGAGGGCGCACGCAGTATCTTCGCTCCTGGTGGCGAGCGACGGGTAAAAAAACATATAGCATGCGCAGCGATCGGCACCGGCATGTGGTAAGTTCTATCGGAGGCCGGCTGCTTGCTCGCTCTTCTCGCTCGTTGCTGTACAAACGGCGCACGGTCGGTGCGGCAAGCGACAGCTTCGGCCGAGCGTGCGCTCCTGGTACGAACCGGGGCCCACTATTTGCAATCGTGATGTGGTAGACCTGCGCGCGTTTTTTTCTCTCTCCTTCGTGCGAGCTGCATCTTCCCGTACGAAATGACCGTTGCGAAGCAGCGTCGGCCGTGGTGGAAGGTTGGTTTTTACGGTTTCCCACCTGGAATGGCCTCAGTTTTTTAGCATTGTTATATCATTTAATTTTACGAGTAGTGTCAGCAGTAATTTCGAAGACAGTTTCTTATTCTTGTTTGTTACGATTCATCCGCCTGCACTGGTCGCTTTTAACTTCCCCGTCCGTTGGAAAGCGAGCTGCCAATATTGTTTTTCTCGATTTGCAATGTATTAGGATTGCAACAAATATTATAGGACGTCCCTGGTGCTGATGCTATTGATTGAGCAACTATTAAACCCCTTCACATTCTCGCAGTTTTGCAACAATGTGGCCAACAATTGTCACTATTTTTATTCTGTTATCGAATTAAAATAATAAACAAAATCATGAACATGCATTTTATTGGGTAAAATTGTCAAACTATGAATTTCAAAAACCTAGGTAACATAACTTAATTACCCTTTGATGTATGAGGTTGTCCCTTCAAATTTGTTAACAATAGACAAAAGGTAACGAATTGTAAACAACAGAGGTTGTACACAAACACATTGCAGGCAAATACGGTGCAGCATGCAAGGCATACGAATAATCCAATACGAAGAATATATTCTGACTACAATCACAGAAGAACAGTCCGAGCGCTGCTCGTTGAAAACTGTGCATGGATACTCCTTCACAGTCATGCGATTTTGAAAAACAAATTGTCGCACAAACTGATCGGGAAAAACTGTAAAGGCCTGCACGCCTAGCAGGGCAGAATTTTTAATATTGATAATACTGTTTTCATACTTGTGTTTTACATTAGAAGAAAATTGTACAAAATTTAATAATAATAATAAACTATTTATCACATTGATTGAACTAAAGTTTGAACGTTGTATTTCTTCTATCGCTATACAAACACAAACATGATCTTTTTTTTTACATACCGTTGTTATTCCTTATTCTTGTTCCAAATTGTTGTAAGAAAAAATCTAAACAACAACGAGATTTCATATAGGAATTCAAAGCCAGTGCTTCATCAGCTGTCAGCGAAAGGTACGGAGGAAGAAGAAGCCGTGTATGTGCACGAGTATGACAGATCGAGCTGTCAATCTCCCCCCCCCCCCTTCCCGCTGCTCGGGTGAAGACAAATCGGTACGTAAACATTACAGCCACCGTAAAGAGTGGATGTACAACCAGAGAAGATGGCCAGCGGGTTTTAAATGTGATTTCCCTTTTTCAAGTAAGTGCACTCCTTCCTGTTATCCAGTCAGTGAGCCATTGAGGGACATTATAAACAATGATTGTCTGACACCCTGTCGAATACCGAACCAGCTAATCCCTAGCCCGCTTGCTCTGGCCCTTTTAGGTTGTCTTTACACATTACACCGATCCACACACTGCCCTTGGTCGGTCCGTGACCGGAAGTTGACTGCCCTGCAGACAGGAGTGTGAGCGATGATCACAGAGCTGGTGATGAACCGGATCCGGCAACTGCTGCTAGCGATAGTGGGCGTGCTGAAGCGGGCGATGTGTTGTTTTGCCCGCCGCCGAAAGCTGTCCGCGAGCGAGTGCGAGGTGCTGAGCGCGGTCAGCGTCGACCGGTATCCGGCCGGTGGCCGCACCACAGCCGGCGGCAAAAACGTCCCCGAGAAGGACTGGAACTCGTGGGACGATTCGCCCCGCACGGTCGAGGAGCACATCGAGCGGTACAGGGAAACGCTGGCCCAGCCGCCGTCCCCGACCGAGCCGCAGCCGGAGGTAGACTACTTTCAGGACATGGCGCCGCAGATCTCCTCCCAGCCGAAGGTGTGCATCGCGACCGAAACCGAGCCGACCGACTTTAGCCGTCTGGTGGCCAAAATTGACATTCCTGTTGTGGTAAGCGGATCTGCGCTCGAGCTGCAGAAAATTGGAACCATTTCGATAATTGTATTCTCCCTATCGTATTCATATAATAGAACGAGCTAGAAGACTGGAACGAGGGCGAGCGGAGTGGTTGGGACGATGCGGACGAAACGACCACCAAACAGTTGATACGGGAAACGAGGAAAGAGCTGCGAGCCCAGCGGCATCAGCAGAATCGGCACCAGCTCGAATCGTCCTACGCATGATGGGTTTAGCAATTTCCCTGCCCAGCCAACGACTACGTGTACAGAAAGAAAGAGAGAGAGAGAGAGAAGGAAAAAGAGAGAGAGAGATAGAGAGAGAGAGAAGAGAGAAAGCGACGCACGATACCACTCGCCTCACCCTTACAAGATATGGCTTACTTTTGACCTTCCTTCTGGTTCCTTTTGCCGATCTTACGAAAAGGAAACGAGGCATTGATCTACACTCCAAAAGTGTTTCCTCCCTTTTTTCCTCTTTCCCTAATTTTAACAGAGCTTACTGGCAACGATTGCTGGGTAAGAAGTCAAATCGACACCCTGGCGTGGTACGCATATTGAACCTCCAGCGATAATCCGTCAAAAGATGTGGCAAACCAAAAACTGATTGTTTATTTTTGTATTATCATTAGTTGGAAACATTTTGAAGAATTAATTTTAATCGAATGTGTTATTCATAGGCTGGAACAGTCAGATCCATTCGTTCTAGCTGAGCGAATGGGATGAATGTCTAGTTTGAGCTACGTGTGTGACTTAGCTACAACAACAAAAGACGATAGAGAAAACAAGTCCCATTGTGTTATTCTTTATCCTTGTCTGCACGAAAACCAAACTCCCTGTTCTGAAGAGAATACGGAATCCATCCGCGGTTCGCTCGGGAGGACAAGTAGATTGGGAACCTGTGTGTCTGGCCGGTTACCGCAGAGATAAGGACTATTCAATGTAAATTAAAATGTATTAAACAAAATGAAAAGTGACACAATCGCATTCGTTTTCTGATTATGCTGATTAGTCTTACAAAAACTCCCGTGATATGAGGTGTATGCGTTCCCGAGGCATTAGCGTAACTCGACTATCCGTGTATGTCGAATTTCACGTTTTTCAGCTATATATAGGTGCATACCGGAGCTGGCTGCCGAGCTCTTCAAGATGGGGCAGGAGAGGCTTATCGTCGAAATGCATCAGCTGATCGTGAATATCTGGGAACATGAATATCAGGAGTAGAAGCTGGGTGTCATCCATCTAGTCTACAAAAAGGACGACAGGCTGGATTGCTCGACCTTCGAGCTAGCATAGTACTTTATGCCGCCATTAAGATCCTATCCCAGATCATGTTCAGCAGACTTGCGCCCCTTGCTACAGATATTGTCGGCAGCTACCATGCTGGGTTTGTCGGAGGCAAACCCACCATCGACCAAAATTTCACTCTGTGGTAAATCCTCCAGAAGTATTGAGAGCGTCAGATCCATACACACCACCTGTTCATCGACTTGATGGCGGCCTACGACACCATAGACCGGAATGAGCTATGGAACATCATGCAGCGGTACAACTTCCCTGGGAAGTTAATCCGGCTGTTAGAGGCCATCATGAATGGGGTGGATTGGATCCCACAGGGGTCTGAGAAAAGGTGACGAACTCTCTTGTCTGCTCTTCAACATCGCGCTGGAAGGTGTCATTCGAAGGGCGGACTATACAACGACATCCAAGGCACGATCCTCTACCGGTCTCTCCAATTTCTTGGCTTCGCAGATGACATCGACATCATGGGCAGGACAACAGCAAAGGTGTGTGAGGCGTACACCTGACTCAAACGCAAAGCAGCAAGAATTGGATTGAGAATCAATGCGACGAAGAGGAAATACCTGCTTGCCGGTGACTCAGACCATCTGGGAAGCAGTGTATTAGCTGACGGTGACAATCTCGAGGTAGTAAAGGAGTTCTGCTATCTCGGGACGGTCGTTACTTCGGACAACGACGCCAGCAGCGAAATCCGGAGACACATTTTGCAGAGAAAATATGAGATATATCGCACATTGACCCGGTGGTTCACGAGTCCTGGACCATCCGAGAGGAGGATGCAAACGCTCTGGGCGTGTTTGAGCGACGCATCTTACGGACCATCTTTGATGGTGTGTTTAAGCTTGGATCGTGGAGGAGAAGGATGAACCACGAGCTTGCTGAGCTGTACGGAGAACCGAGCATCCTAACGGTGGCGATGGCTGAGACATATAAGAGGATGCCGGCGATCCTCAGGTCGGCATAACGTACAGAGGAGCACAGCGAGCTCGATGTATGGATCAGGTAAAGCGAGTCCTGTCGCAGATCAGGTGCCTACATGGATGGGAGGCTGCAGTCTGGGACCGAGCATCCTGGAGAATGATTGTTTACCGGGCAATGTAACATCGACGAGCTCTATTGTGAGCAGGGCAACAAGAAGAGAGTGAGGTGCATAACGGATATTTTTGATTAAAATTAATAATTTTATACACTTCCACTTTCCGGAACCAACGGAATTGCAGATGAACTAGTCAAGAACGGAGGTGCATGACTAGAAAATGAGATTCATCAAATTGTTACTGAGGTGTGGGATAGCGAATCGATGCCTTGTGATTGGAATCTCGGCATTATCTACCCCATATACAAGAAGAGAGACAGGTTGGACTGCAACAACTACAGGGGTATTACGGTGTTGAATACCGCCTTTAAAATATTCTCCCTGATCCTTCAGGGTCGCCTTGTCCCGCACGTCGAAGAGATAGTCGGAAACTATCAAAGAGCATTCCGAAACGGAAAATCAACCACTGATCAGATCTTCACCATGTGGCAGATCATGGAGAAGATGGCAGAATACAGATACGACACATACCATCTCTTCATTGACTTCAAAGCCGCATATGATAGCATAGCCAGTGTAAAACTGTACGACGCTATGAGATCTTTTGGAATCCTGGCCAAACTGATAAGACTAGCTGGAATGACTATACCCAGTGCTGCAAAATGTCATGAGTATCACGAGATTTTAACCAACAAAAACAATGAACATATCCGTGGTAGCGAATGCTCATTGCTGATGGTCAATAAAAGTGCGCCATGACATGCTGAACACGACATGTGAATTCTTGAGTCCAACGCGATACTCTGACTGACAAGAGCTGGTATCGCGAAAGAATTGGTTTAAAATTAACAGTCGTTAAAAATTAACCAGAGTCGTTAAAAATTGCTAGAATTTGGCATCGCGAACGCATTGAGTTCATTTGTTAATTTTAACGACTGGTCCTACGCCGTCGTTAAACAAACGACTGTCAAGAGCGTATGCGATACAAATTAACAGTCGTTTAATTATACTGCTCGAATTTTTTCCCTGTGTTTGCCTATATGCGATATCGAGCAGTCGTTAACTGTTTTGACGGTCGTTTATTTTAACAGGAATGAACAACAAATGAACTCGGTTAAACCAAAATGAACTTTAAACGACTGTTAAAAAGAGTTCATTTATTCGCGATGCCGGCTAAGCTTAGCTTAATGCCGGTGCAAGCATTAGCTGGCATCGCGAAAGAATTGGTTTAAAATTAACAGTCGTTAAAAATTAACCAGAGTCGTTAAAAATTGCTAGAATTTGGCATCGCGAACGCATTGAGTTCATTTGTTAATTTTAACGACTGGTCCTATGCCGTCGTTAAACAAACGACTGTCAAGAGCGTATGCGATACAAATTAACAGTCGTTTAATTATACTGCTCGATGCTTTTCCTCGTGTTTGCCTATATGCGATATCGAGCAGTCGTTAACTGTTTTGACGGTCGTTTATTTTAACAGGAATGAACAACAAATGAACCCGGTTAAACCAAAATGAACTTTAAACGACTGTTAAAAAGAGTTCATTTATTCGCGATGCACGAGCTCTACTGCGAAGATCAGAGGCGAGCCTCAAACAGTTGGTGCGACCATCGCATGCTTGGTGACATTGTGTGCAACCAACTCGTGTTCAATCACTTGTTCGCGACATTTGCAGTCGGTGATCATCGCGATGGTCACGGGAGATATGCATTGCGTGCGAGTGGTTCCAAGAACCACGGATGATTTTGTTTCAGCAAGAATTTGTCATGACTATAGCCGGCATCGCGAATAAATGAACTCTTTTTAACAGTCGTTTAAAGTTCATTTTGGTTTAACCGAGTTCATTTGTTGTTCATTCCTGTTAAAATAAACGACCGTCAAAACAGTTAACGACTGCTCGATATCGCATATAGGCAAACACGGGGAAAAAATTCGAGCAGTATAATTAAACGACTGTTAATTTATATCGCATACGCTCTTGACAGTCGTTTGTTTAACGGCGGCATAGGACCAGTCGTTAAAATTAACAAATGAACTCAATGCGTTCGCGATGCCAAATTCTAGCAATTTTTAACGACTCTGGTTAATTTTTAACGACTGTTAATTTTAAACCAATTCTTTCGCGATACCAGCTTATGTCAGTGACATTTTGCAAAATTTATCACAGCAAAAAAAAAGTCGTGATATAGTGACTGACCAAGCGATGGTCGCAAACATGTCATGAACATGTATTAGTCACACCAACCGTTCTGAGTATCACCTCTGATTGTCACAATTGAGTACGTGACGCTGATATGGATTTTGTTTCAGTCAGATTTTTGTATGACATTGATAGTGACATTTTGCAGCACTGACTATACCCAACGTCACTTGCCAGGTGAAAGTGGATGGGAAACGCTCAGGACCTTTTGCTACCACCAAAGTGCGGCAGCGGGATGGGCTTGCCTGTCCAACAGATAGATGAACGCACTTTTGAAGTGGTCCCTCAATTCACCTTTCTTGGGCAAAGGTCAGCAACAAATATAGCATGATAACTGAGCTGCATGCAAGGATGATGGCTGCCAACCGGTCTTTCTACAGCCTGAAAAATTAGTTCACCTCAAAGAACCTGTCACGACGGACGAAGCTGGGACTATATAGTACTTATACAGTACCAGTACTCACGTATGCCTCTGAGACATGGGCACTGTCCAAATCTGATGAAACCCTTCTGGCCGCATTCGAGAGGAAGATGCTCAGAAGGATACTTGGCCTCGTATGTGTGGAAGGACAATGGAGGAGCCGATATAATGACGAGCTATATGAGATGTACGGCGACCTCACTGTCGTACAGCGTATTAAGCTCGCCAGGCTCCGGTGGGCTGGCCATGTTGTACGCATGGAAACGGACGACCCGTAAAGTCTTTTTGGGCCGTCCACAAGGACAGAGAAGGTATGGTAGGCTCAAACTAGGGAGGCAAGGTGGCTGAGGTGGCGTGGAGGCGTCCGCCATTAAGGCCGGAATAACGGACTAGCAGACGAAGGCGCGAGGCCGTGAGCGGTGTCGGACACTCCTGAGGCAGACCAAGATCGCAAAGCGTAGCGGCGGATAAGTAAGTAAGTAAGTAACTCTATGCAAGACTACAAATAGTCATCTCTGGCTGTGTATACTCTTTCTAGTCTTGGCATCTTCAAAACCTGCTGTGATCCGTATGAAAACAGCCAGCGACTATCTAGCGATCAACTCTTTGTTTTGGAAAAGATGTAGACATTCCGCATGTCATGCTCCATGTACTCAACGACTTTCACAAACTTGATCAAAGCTGCAACGATCGAAGCGGTTGTCAAACGTGAAATAAAATGATGGTTTACCATATTTTACGCATTACTTTTGCATTAGAGCGACAATTTTTCGAACGATTGTTATTGTTATCACTCTTTTGTTTCATTGTCGTTGTAATGTGTAACGCTGTGTAGCGTTGTCGTACCTCATTCGTTCTCAAGATAATCACTGAGCTTCAGATACATGGCTGTGCGGGGAGCAAAGCCGTCATACGAATTCATATATTGCGGCGCAAGAAGTGTTAAAAATCTGGGTAACCTTTACATGGAAAATTCTACCCATTTGATCATTTGCTTATCAATTTGGTTATATACATTCATACATTGATTTCAAATCTATTATCTTTTTGTAAAAATCAATTTCTGGGTGCACACAAAGAATTCGAAAGAGTGTGAATAATGGATTTTCATGTTACTTTGCGTGAGCTGATCGAAAATGTTTCTGGTCGAACAATATTTTCAGCATCTCAGTCAAAAAAGTCTAAGAGCTCATTAATTTTCCATACTTTTTTAACCTTTAATTTCTTTCTGATCGTAGAGATTTTACTAAAAACATTCATGAAATTTTCAAGCTTCTTTACAAATCTACGATCGTAGAAAACTTTCCGGTGAGTACAGAATAAGCACTTATTATTCCACACACTTTCAAGAAACTAACGTTTTACGTAGATAATTTTAAACGCTCCTGACCCCTTCTAGTTTAACGAGGCGTCAACTTCTAAAACTGTGAACTCAGCGTTGAACAAAACGTTGATAGGCGATTTTTTCATTCTTCAAGCACGTCTTAATTGAAGGGTCTAGTGTGTTTCGAGCAGATGTGAAGAATAAACACACAAGAAAAATAAATAAATAAAAAAGACGCCAAAATTACCAAAACACGAGTTTGTTAAAATTATCCACTATTTGTTGTTTTTCTGCAATTGTTTCATTAAAAATGTGTATCCAATACAATATATTTTACTCGTAATGTTCGATAATTGAATCAGCAACCTACGTAAACATATGCAAACGTGCACCGAATGTCCTGTGCTGCTTTTCCCGGAGGTTAAGGGCTGCAAACGGATGTCGATTTCGTTTTGTTGTGGTGTGTTTTGTTTGTTTTTGCTGTAAGACTTATCTCGATTTTTTCTTCTGATTACTGACACAAATGGCACACCCACACACACTGAGAGGAGACACGCTCACTCGTGCATTCAAATGTATCCTTGTAATTTTCATTGTATTGCCTCGGATAGTATCAAATTGTCGTGGCTCCTTTTTTCTGGATTTGCTTAATGTATTACGTACTTTTTTAAATGTAATTTTCTTGTTGTTCTGATCTATTTTTCTTCAACGTTTCGTGCACGAGTATGTGTGCGTGTGTGTGTTGGCCAGGTCAGCAAATTTGTTGGATTAATGTGCAGAAACGTGTCAGAGCCGGCCGGCATACATATTGAAATACTTATTTCGCTTTTGTTTGTTGCTGCTAGCGTGTTTGCGATGAGCAGGAAGAAGATTACGACCGGTGAAGCCATATTGGTTTTTGATTGCTTTATAATAGCTGCTGGAAGTATTGGTTAAGAACCACAGAGCACAAAACGTGTTGCAGGCAGAAACAGAAACTCAGTGCCATTTTTTTCATTTTCAATTCCACTTTCATCTCTTACTGTTCCTGGATATAAACGTGTATGAGAACGAAAATAAAACATGCTTCATCCAAATTTCCACCGTATCAGAATAATTATGTTTAGCTAACGCGCTGTGTCAAAGTTTCGCTTTGACAATTACATTTTCAATTTTACTATTGAGTAAGTAGACTTTTTGACCGGTTTCACTGTGTTGTTATTTCTTTTCTCTCCGCACCGTTGTGCTTTATGGCTGCTGTTGTTTCCGTTTCCCTATGTTGTTTTTCAACCAGCTCGATTGTTTGTTTATTTTTGCTTGACCGTCTTCAATTTTGTCTTAAGTTTTGTCTTTAGTACCATACTTGATTTATTTTTTACGTTCTTTCTATTACACATTCCGGTATGCATTCTAACGTTTTGTGTTTAGTTCATTTTCAGAAATGCTTAACATAGTTTACACGTAAACCTCCGTCGTTTTACACGCTTTCGCTCGTTGCTCTATTATTTACTAAATTATTGTGAATTGTATATCACGCGCTTTCTTTTGCAAATGTCATGGGTTTTTGGGTGCATATTTGTGTTCGGGTTTGTTTTCTGTCAAACTCCTTTGTTTTTGTTTTGATTTTTTGCGCTCATTGTTAGTGCACAAACCAAAATAATGGATGTTGTTCGAATTTTTGAGCTTCATTATCTTATTTTCAACTTTTGTTGCAGGTTGTGAATTATTTTCTTCTTTTTTTCCTCTATTTAGCTCGCACCCTTACCAAGGTTTAGCGTATTGTTTGTGTGTGTGTTTTTTTTAATGTTTTGTTTTATTTATTTGTTCGTTTTTTTTGTTTGTTTGTTAGGTTATAGAAAACATTCATGCAATATTACCCTAGGACTTTGTTCCGAAGAACTGGTACTTGCTTCGGCATCATCTATATGCGGCTCCTCTTTCATATTTTTCTCTGCCATACACACGGTTTCACAGTTTTCCTTCCTCAGTTATTTCCGGTTACGACGTAATGCATTGCTATTTTATAAGGGTCCTATGTTATGTTATAAGTTGCTGTTCGTATAAGGGGTTTGGTTTGATGTATACGTAATACGCGTAATGAGTAATGAGTGTAATTTGCTTTCCGTTTGCAGTTGTATATGTGTGGTTTGTAGGTTGTTTGTTCTTATTTGCTTACTTGTTTGGCTTTCCGATCTGCGTTGTCTGGGCACCTCCACTCTAGTGTTTGGTTTACGATAATGTTATGTTTTTCGTTTCGTACATAAACGTTAGTTGAAAATGTACTAGGGATGTATAGACGATAATAAAATACTCGTTTGTGTGTGTTTTTGTTGTTGTTGTTGTTGTTGTTTGTCTCGTGAGTCGGTTTCCCGTACACAGTAGACAGGTTAACTTACAAATTTGTTTCTGTGCGCGTCTTTGCTTTTGTTTAATTAGATACAATTGCTTATAGGTTATTAGTTCAACTGATAGGATAGTGTTTTTTTAGTATTCTTCACACGCTCTCTCCTTTTCTCCATCTATTCGCTAACTTCGAACAACATGACAGATATATAAAAAGAACAAAACCAATCATCCTTGCTCGTTACCATTATTAACATCGGAAACAAAGCTCTTTCTTGTTATGTCCCGTGGAGACACAACATATTTCTTCTTGTCCTCTATTCCTCCTACCGGCCACAAGTTGCCGTTTTGCTAATAATGCCATCGGTGCCAAGGGCGTCACAGAAAACAAGACACACACACACACACATTAAATAGTCTTTTGCTTTTTTTTTGTTTTGTTATTGTTATCCAACTTATCAGTTTAAACACGACGTTTTTTTGTTAGTTAGTTTTGTTTTATAGAAATTGCAGTTGACTAGCTTTTACTCGTTTCTTCCATTTATCCTCAATGTGGGTACAGCTCCACAACATTGAAGAGTTACAGGGGAAAAGGGGAATCCTGCTATTTTTCGCGAAACACGTATTGCCTTTTGGTTTAGCCTATCGCTTTTTCGCTCTGCCTCGCTCTCCAGTTTTCTTGCACTTTCTTTAATTAAACGTGCCAACATTCGAATAGTTATAGTTTTGCTACTCTCCTTATAGATGTATCCCCATTTCTTCCCTCCGTTGGATCGTACGTTAACGAATAGGTAATATTGAGCTACTTAAAGATTATTCGATATAAAAAAATTAACAGTCAACGACCTTGGCAAATTGCTTCCCCTTTTAATACTCTGATTGAAGCATTGTTGTCCTCTTCATTCATCTCTCTTTCTCTTCCCTCCTTTTTCACTCTACCCCCCCTTTCTCTCTCTCTCTCTCTCTCTCTCTCTCTCTCTCTTCTCTCTCTCTCTCTCTCCTCTTTATTCCTTTCTCTATTTAACTATCTCTCTCTTACTCGAATGAGCTACATATTGGCGTTTCGGCAGAGTGTTATACCAATTTGACGACTGTCCTTTGTCGTTAGTGGTTGATTAGCAAACCTGCAGACGCTATTTTCCGCCAAGCTGTACAACAAACACTACATGTGTATGTGCGATCGTGTAACTGTGTAAAGTGTAGGGTTAATGCTGCTGGATGAACATGTGTGTGGCTGCTGCTGCTTATGACGGTAAAAGTTCCTTTCTTATTGTTTGCTATAATGGTTGTGCAGCGTTTCTTAACTTATTCTGCTTCTCCCTCCCCTTTCTCTCTCTCTCTCCCTCTCTCTCTTTCTCTTTATCTGTCTATCTCTTTCTCTCTCTTGCTCTATTTATTTCTTTTTTATCTTTTTCAGGTTTTCCGGATTTCTCTCATCTTCTCTCTATCTGTCACATAAAACAAGTACAAGAATTGCTTCAATTCGACGGTAAGCAACGTTTGGGCAGGCAGCACACTGTCTAGCAGCAACGAGATGGCGAATACTATTGCTTCCCCAATTACCCGCATGTTGGTTATTGCAATTAAACGATAAGGTAGTATCTACAGAAACTTAACGTTTGGCTGGCGCAACTCTGATGTGTATTGGCTATTGTGGTACCAGTGTTGACCGGCTTTCATTCGTTATCTCTCTCTTCCTCTCTCTTCCCCCCCTCTCTCTCTCTCTCTCTCTCTCTCTCTCTCTCTCTTTCTTTCTTTCTCTCTCTCTTTCTCTTTCTCTCTCTCTCTCTCTCTCTCTCTCTCTCGCTCTATATTTCTCTTCGTCGCTCTCTTGCTTATGTCTTCCTTACTGGCAATTAATGGGGTAAACGATGTCTAGGCAACTATTTAACGAACCTGTCAAAATGCATTGCGATTGTTGATTTTTTCCTTCTTCTTGCTTTTCTATGGTTGCGGGAACCGTGCCTCACCGCGAGTGTGAACTAGACAAATTGCACCTTATATACTTATCAGGCACTGGACCGATGACTATCTGTCCGAAATAGCGAAGTAGTTGAACGTGGGCCTGCCATCCGATGGAGTGCTGTTTGATCGAGGATTGTGCGTACGGGTATATGACTCACCCTAAAAAATGAACTATTGCTGAAAGGGAGGGTACCGCATTCGAGACCACTCTCGAGCCGGAAGCGCGGCCAACAGCGCTTCTTCGTTTCAGCCATGCCACATTGTGCACTTGGAGGTTACAGTTGTATGTGTTCTATGCGTGTCTGTATGTGTGTGTGTGTGTGTGTGTGTGTGTGTGTGTGTGTGTGTGTGTGTGTGTGTGTGTGTGTGTGTGTGTGTGTGTGTGTGTGTGTGTGTGTGTGTGTGTGTGTGTGTGTGTGTGTGCATTTGTGTGGTTGTTGGATGCTTGCCCCTATCCTTTACTTGCCACGGTAGATCTCGATGATGCGGTCCTGATCGACGTACTCGAAGATGTGCGGCGCATCCATCAGTATACCGACCGTACCGGCCGTGGTGACGATGAAGAAAATGTAAAGCTGCAACCGATCGATCACCATCGCGACGTACTTCCAATCCTCCCGTGTCTGCATCGAGATCGAGAGAAAAGTCAAGCTATCAGTAGGCTTCTAGTTCTTGCAAAAATAATGCGATCCTCCCACATTCCCCTCCCACCTACCTGTATGTACAGATCTTCGTTGCGCAGATGCTCGGCTATGAACTCGACTGCCTCGGTCGCCTTGCTAGCCTCGGGCGACAGCAAGATTGAGTCAGAGCTTTCGCTCTCCCGGCGGCAGCTATCCGCGCCGATCCCGAGATCGCCACTGTTCAGCTTCCGGTTCATCTTGCAGTTCGGATGGTGCAGATCGGACAGCTCCATCACCTCCATCTTCGACTGCTTCGCGCCGAGCGCACTAATGTGCTTCGGTATCTCGGCGGGCGATCCATACGACGGGTGGGTGTGCGGCTGCGGCGGCACGCTCATGCCCGGCATCTCCATCATCCAGCGCAGGCGCGTCTTGCGCGGGCGCTTCATCAGCAGCATCGCGGGCAGATAGTGCAGAAAGACGGACCGGATCCACATCGGCATCCGGTGCGTGCGCGGACCGCGGAAGTTCCAGTTGATGATGATCACCGTCACCAGGATCGAGACCGTGTTCATGATAAAGGTGAACAGCAGATACTTGGCGATCAGTGGCAGCACCAGCGAGGTGGGTGGCAAAATTTTCGAAACCAGCAACAGAAACACAACCAGTGACAGGAGAATGCTGATGCCGAGCGTCACCTTTTCACCCGCCTCGGCAGGCAGGTAGAAGACGAGCACGCACAAGAACGAGATCAGCACGGTGGGCAGTATCAAGTTGACCGTGTAGAAGAGTGTCTTGCGCCGGATAATGATGTAAAATGTGATGTCCGTCTCGGTCGGATTGCCCTCGTACACGTTGAGGTAGGCGGGCACTTCGATAATGTCCCACGTTCCCGACTTCCAGTAGTCGGACAGGTCGACGAAGTTCTTGTTGTTGTAGAGGGCTAGCGACACCTGATCACCGTTGAACGTCCACGAACCGAACTTCATGATGCAGGTCTGCTGGTCGAACGGGAAGTAGGTGACGTCGATCGTGCAAGAGCTTTGATAGATGGCGGGCGGTACCCACAGTACCTCACCGTTCGGGTAGATCAGCACGTTTGATTTGTAGCGCACCTCGTAGTTACCATCGGCACTATCGGGAAAGGTTAAAGGGAGAAAGGAGAGTGTTCTGTTAACTTGTATGTTTGAGGATCGGCAGCGGTGCACCGGGCGTGCAGTGATCGTACTTGTTGAACAGCACAATGTCCGGCTTCCAGACCTTGTCTGGGGGCAGCCGCAGTACCCCGATGCCGCCGTAATCAGCCTCGTCCCATTGCAGCTGATAGTCGCTCCACACCAACCGCAACCACACGTTCGATTTCATAATCTGATTCTTCTCGTTCTGGATGGAAGATATAAGAGACAGATAGTCAGACTGGAGGTCAGTTTGAAGGAGTCCGTTTGCAGTTGCCATTACATACCACGTTAATCAGCTGCACGAAGGCGAGTCCGAACCGCACGTCCACCTTCTGTGTCATGTTTTGTACCGGGCGAATGAGCTTGTTGTAACCGCGAAACAGGTCACGCACCAGCCGTTCCTCGTCCTCCGAACATGACCCTGGTTGTCGCGTGGATGCATTTGTTACAAGACACAAGGGTGATGAAAATATGGGTTAGTTTGATGGAGCATCGCAACAAAGAAGTTGTACGTCTGGAGAAGGCAGACACACCTTTGGGACCCTAAGCTTCGTGTCAAACTTACCCATCCCTAGATACTGCTGCAGCGCTAACAGCACCGACAGGATTAGCACACTCGGACGCATCTTGCCCGCAATGTGATACCCGTTTCTTCCGATTACTGCACAACGTCACGCCACGTCACGAGGGCCAACGCCTCACCGCTCGTGTGCTGCTGTACCCCAGCGCCTCAACTTTCCAACGAGTTACTGGCGTGCCAGAGCAGCTAGCAGTACCTTCTACACACTGCAGCACCACCTCCACCAGGTGTTTCACACGCTCTGGAACGACGACGAGGACGACTACGGCTAATCGCGGAAAGGATCGCCGTGCGACATTACCGAATCGCACCAGGTATCGCACTAACACGCGAGTGCGTGTGCACTCCCGAACGTGCACGAGTGTGTGTGACGTTGAAGAGAGAGAGATAGAAGTGTGGATGTGGTGGGATGGGTTGGGTTGGGGTAAGGAAAATACCACAGCGAGGAAACGCCTTTCCTCACCCACTGCCAGTAGAGATGGATGGGAAGAGGGAGATGAAGGGAAGGCACCTACGCGGTGTACTTTACTCAGTTAGCTGGACATGGCGTGATGAATGGGGGGCAGATTCACATACACACACATGCACGCACTGTCACTCACCGACAAATCCCTCTTTTGTGTTCACGCTATCACGTTATCGCGAATTGCTGTGAATTTCCTCTAAACTGCGGGGCACTCCTTTATCTGTGAACGAAACACTGCCGCCACTACCACATATACGCGTGCGGCAAACACACGCACCTTCAGTGCTGCAGATCCTTGCGTGCTGCGTGCGTGCTGGTAGAGTGGTAGTAGTGTGCTAGCACGCTCGCTCTCGCTACTGCCGCCTGTAAAATTTGTTGTGGTTTTGTTTTTTTTTACAAGAACAAGAGAACACGGGTAGCTTTAGTGCAATCGAGCAACGCGCAAACTGTTGTGCAAATAATAGTTTATCGATTTCCTTAACACCACAAACGCACAAACACACCTCCGTGTGTACGTATTGCGTTCGTGTGTGTTTGTGGGTTAAAGTTTACACATGAGAATGCGCGAGACGTTTTGGAGGATTTTGGGGATGTGATAGACGAGGAGCAAATGAGTAAGAGAGAGAGAGAGAAAGAAAGAGAGGGAGAGATGGAGAAAGGAAGGAAAAGGAGAGAGGAAGAGAGCACACAACTTACCGCGGGCCGTCGTCCAGTTGGGGCGATGATTTTGGGGCAAGGCTACCCTGTATGGCAGAGCTGCTGCCGCTGTTGCTGATAACAACGCAAGCTGCTGACTGCTAACCATGCCATGGTAGTGCGAGGCCGCCTTATGGGGTTTTCGGATGAGTTCGTGGATCATTCGTCTCCCTCCATCCCTGCCCACTTGGCAAGAGAGCGCGCATCCTCGGTGGAGATGGGCGCATGTCAGTTGGAATTCTCGGGCGGAAACTAGAGCATCTCGCTCGGGATGCTGGAAACTCGCTCGCCCCGAATGTCCTTCGTATAAGCATGCGCATGCGCTGCAGATTGGGTGTCGAATATATTCTGTTCACCTCTCGGTAGTGTACACGCTGGATTTATCTTGCTCCAACTCTCTTTCCTTCTTTCTTTCGCTTTCCGTCTCTTTCTGATCGCCGAACAGGTGGACCATTCTTATCTGATGTGAGAGTTTTTTTGTTGTTGGTGTGCTCAGCATACTCTCGCAGCATCCAACAAAAAAAAGAGAACAAAAAACCCATCAAGAACCGTAGCCTATCCTTCCTTCCTTACCGGTCGAGGGTTTGATTGAAAAGCGAGTTATTTATTCTACCTCCTTGGCTTGGTGGTGTGAAATTTTCCCAATGCCACAGAGAAAGGACACCACTCCCTGGGGCAGTGTCCAATCGTTTACTATCGGAATGCCACTTTGGTCGATAATCATCAATGTAAGCAAAATGCAGACACACAAAATGCAAGAATGTTTAAACGCTTAGCCCAAGGGTAGATGGTTGCCGCAAGAAAGATCGCCTGGATGGCTATGTATGAAGACAATCTCCATGAACCGCAACAAAAAAAATCACCATTTTACTATCTGAACGAAAATTAAAAGAAAAAAAGGTAACATGTAGACGTTAATGATTCGTCATACGAGTTGAACTTAACA
Source organism: Anopheles gambiae (assembly GCF_943734735.2). Lineage (NCBI taxonomy): Eukaryota > Metazoa > Arthropoda > Insecta > Diptera > Culicidae > Anopheles > Anopheles gambiae. The sequence continues at coordinate 18,878,845 of NC_064600.1, read as the reverse complement.
ACACGCCTGTCATGGGTTCAAGCCCCGAATAGACCGTGTCCCCATATCGTAGGACTGACTATCCTGCTATGGTAATAAATAAGTCACTGAAAGCCAAACCCACTAGAGCTATAGGCCCAGTGGCGGATCTAACGGTAGGCGGACTAGGCGGTGGCCTGGGGCCCCGCTGATTTAGGTGCCCCGTAGATCGCCATTCTATAGTATGCCGTATGAAGGGTGGCTGTTGGGGCCCCGAGGCTGGCGAATCATTTGCACCCCCCCCCCCCCCCCCTCCCGTCAGCAAAAATTATAGAACCTGTGACTGATGATCGAAGGGGCCCCTGACGGTGTACTGTTCAACATTCCAACAGCAAGTTTAGTGCCACTCAGTGGATTTTCTCAATAAATTTCCACCGCATGGCAAGCAAATATCGACACATGGACGATTTTTGTTTTCTGATTTATTATCGAATTGTCAGCTTTGTGTTTTTGGTTTTAAATCTCCAGAAGTAACATACAATTTTGTCTTATGTTTGTGTTTGGTATAATGTTTGCGCGCATGTTGCTTATTTGCTTTCATTGTTTTAAATCGTCTTCCTTCACGCTGGGTTTCAATATTTATGGCTTTCTCGCCTAGTTACCACATTCAATAGCTTTTCTTGCAATCGATTGAATGGATGTTCGTGTATGCTTTGAATACTGATATTGTTTTGCTGGATTCTGTTTCTGTTTTCTATCAGCTCTAGTTCTCTTTAGATCTCCTCACATCAATATTTGAATGTTTGTTTTTTTTTGCAGTAAGTTAATTGTCTGTTGCACGATTATTTTATATTAAATCATCCTCTTCCTGCTCTCCCACTTCGCCCAGTTCATCCTATCCAACAGTCGGTTATACCGGAGGTTGGGCTATGGCAAACATACTATGCTTTCATTGGCGAAAGGGTATCGGACAAATAGGAAGAGTAAAATGAACATAAATGACATTTATTCGAAGAAAAACGGGAAGTAACGTATTCACATTGGAAACGTGTATCTGTCTTAAACAGCAAGGGTTCTGCTCTTGTTGACCCTTTCCAGAAATATGTAGTTCCTATCGAAGACGAACAGTGCACCCGTAGATAAAGCAGTAATGACACAAATTCACATATAATACGACACTGACGTATAATGGGATGCCTGGAAGCCACATTTTATGTGGAACCAATAACGGTGTGGTATTTCGGTACCGTGGAATCAGCTGCTAGTCCATTACCGTTGCTTACACTATTCAATCAATTAGTTATATTATATATCTGTTCTTTTAAATATTAAGATATTCTCCACCAGTTTGTATGAAAATTGGGCTGGAAAATAGTCTGCTACGGCTACTGTTTTGACTCGATGACTCGTTTTTCGTTTTATTTTTGCTTTTTCTGTGCATCCTTGGAGGGATTGCTCAACTGGCTTACCCATTCCCGCCTGATTATTTTTCATATGTTTGTGGACGACATTAGTTTAATGATGTACTAGGATGGTGGGAACAAATGGGAATATGAGCCGGCGATTTAAAAATGTCGATAATGATGATAGGAGTATGCCATGGCAAGGACCATGCTACAATCCACTATGAAGGTAGGCTGTCACTTCGCTTAATTCAGCCGGGTATGCGCACAATACTTTTGCTACACTTTCCATTCGGTGTTTAATTCTAGGTTGGTTTCGTTTTGTATCACTCATCCATGTTTTGTTTTTTTCCTATAAGATTCACAAATCGTGTTGGTGTTTGGTTGCATTGTCTGTCATAACCATTTAAACCCCCTTTTTGTGGCTACAAACATGGGTACGGTTGCAAAGTTTTTCCTTTTCCTATACAAGTCTTCCTGAAGTCTTCCTGGTCTCGCATGCAACTGCGAATGATTTGTTCTTTTTCTTATGATTAATTCTTTTGTGATTTCGTGCATAAAATGTATTGGAAGGTGAGGCTGAAGCCTTTTGAAAAAGAAAAAAAAAAAGAATAGCAAGCTTCCAAAACAGCTTTGCGAGATAAAGGTGAATTTTGCTCTTCGAATAGCATACCTTTGAGCATTTTGACTATTTTATTTTATAGGTTGCGCCTTGCAGTAGGCAATCCGATTACCAGAAGCTCTTTTAAGCAATCTCTATTCGTACTAGTAAATTACTTGCCTTTTTAACGCCCGAAAAACACTGCTTCCTGGTATTAGCAAGCCATTTTGAGAGGCTGCAAATCGAAACAAAATGGAATGACTAATTCATTTCACGATTCATTTCACGAACGGTGATTGTAGATCTGTCACATGGAAACGGATTACTAGTTTGTTTTCATCTACTACTCGTTCATATAACCTCACTTTTACGATTACGTGTGTTTCCTTTTGAAACAGTTTCTTGTACTTCGAAATGGATGTTTGCGGGCATGTGTGCTGTTACCGCACTGCAAGCTGCATTTTTATATATTTATATAAAAACCTTATGTTGCTCGATGGTGCACACTGCACTGATCCACACCCATACACAATAAGAGATGCTCTAGCTACCTGTAGGACATGCCGGTACCAATCGACACCCGGATACGGCTGTTCGCACGTTACTTGATTTTGAGGGTTTTAAAAATGCCCCTCTCTCGTAAGTTTTACATGTTTTTTATATAAAATTTTCCCCTAAAAGAAACTACCTTCATTGTGTTGTATATTTGTATATTTTCGGTTCCCTTTTGCCTAAGCACTGTCTCACCCACCGCCAGATTTAACATTAATAGTTCGAAAATGGGTATATTCAGCATTGTTTCTGCGTATGCTTAGGGGTTGCTTTGTATGAGTATCGCTACCATGCCTTAGTTTGCTTTCATTAGCTACAGTAAGCTTTTGGAGAAGGAGGAATAGAGGATTGGAGGAATTGCTTGAATGTATTTTGCTCCAGTAAGCTTGTTGAGGTTTCTTTTCGACAGCAAATACGCACACGGTTCTCAAATACTGACACTGGATTTAGAATTCATTATGGAATTTGTTCGCATCTAAAACAGTCCAGTCTTTCGTCATGTCGTGTATCTGGCAAAGTTAACACTCACATACACCGATGCATTCCGCTAATACATCAAACACAAACCGGGAGTAATGAACGTTGGTGCGGTGGAAAAATATAGCGCTTACGCCCCTGAATGTATAGAACTATACAACCATGGCGAAGAGCGCCAAAGTTGAAAGTATGTATTTGCTCAGGTTGCATAAAATATAATTGTAAATAGAAAAATAATAAACGAAAGACGTAAAGCGTACACAGTAATTGTGATGCGCATAGCCTACCTTTAGGCGCATCTTTAGAGCAATATGATATGGAAGTAGGCCGGGTCTGGACTAGAAACCAATCTGATGCTACTCAACCGTAACAAACCTTTCGCTGTTTCTTTCTGTGTGGAAGTGTTAACCAAATTACTAACATTTCTGTGCTGCGATAGAGTCGGTAAGGCTACTGACACAACACAGATCGCTGATTCAAATGAAAGAATAAATCCAATTTGCTCTATGTTTTGTGGGTAATTTTTTCGTTTCTTTCATCCAATTGTGGTACTATATTTCAATTGCCCTGTGTTGGAGTTTGAACCTGTTTTGCACCGTGAGGGGGAACGAGTGGAGATTATTTTCTTTTAGTTTTATCGGCTGCATTTGTTGAAATTTCCTTTTGTTCTGATTTAGTCCTTGCTCATGTTTTGTTTTCCCGTTTCATTCGTGTGTTTTCTTTTCTTATTCTCTCTCATGCTGTTTTATCCCATTTCTTCTCTGTTCACTCTGCTGCTCTATCATTTTGTAAAATTTTTTCTGTCATTGCGCGAAGAAAAACGAATGAAAACAGGAAAACCTAACGCATAATGCTTACTTGAATTACCTTTGCTTCATTTGCGGCAAGTGGACGAACGGGTGGAAGAAAATTCATTGCAATATTTCTTTTTGATACACCAACTCACATAAACAGACATATGCTATTGTCGTCATTTTTAGTTAGGGGTGTGTGGCATCCTGCGGTAATGGATTAGGTTGAGGGCAACGAGCAACGAAGGGAGTGAAATTTCATTGCATAGTAGTTTACGTAATATACAAAATATTAGTTTGTTTTGTTCTTTTATATATGCTCGTTAAATTATGTGATTTGGAAAACTTTTTTAAACATATATGTATATATATATATATATATATGTATATATATATATATATATATATATATATATATATATATATATATATATATATATATATATATATATATATATATATATATATATATATATATATATATATATAAATCGCTAAGTGTGTGAGGGTGCCCATGTGCACTGTTTTACCTTGCTAATTTAAACAACAGCTTGACGCAAACACACTGGCAGAGGATTGTGAATATCGACCTACATTGAACATAAGTTAGATAGGATAACAGAAAATGATAAAGGTTAACTGGCATAGACAGTGCTGCCCATGAGAGATGTTATGTAGCTCTGCGTGGAAATAAACGTGTAGCCATGTGCAAACGGGCGCTTTAAATGTATGTCTTAACAAAAGTGCCTCAATCTATGCCGTCCGCATCATAATACTATCTGAATATGCTTGCTTTCCAGATTGCAAAACCGCACATAGAGACAATAAATACAGCTACCGGGTACAGAAATACATTGAAAATACGAATAATATTGTGTACGTTATTGTTTTCTTTTTCTCTAGTATTCTTCCTCTCACCTCCCTATCTCCGTATGCTTTGATAAAAATAGAGTTATGTGTATCTGCTAAATATGCTTGCCTCATGCAAGCAGTTCTACACTGCCCACCAAATTGAAGTAGAATTTTGACTAATAAGCACCTTGACTAGAAGAATATAATACCGTTGCCCCGCGTTTGTTTTCTGTCCCTACATTCCACCACGCTTCTTATTGTGCGCTTCCAGATAGCATTTTTGTTTCATAAAACAAGGTGTATGCTTATATGCTTGCGAGGTGGTGTAGCATTGCAATGAAACTCATATCCACAAATACACACCCACGCACGGTGTAAAGAGTTTTGTTTTGTTTTTATATCGCCCGATAAATTATCAAAAAAGCACTAGGGAATGAAATTGGTTTCATATCTCGGTTGTGTAATTCTGTTACTGTCCAATTATAAAAAAAAAGTTAAAAGGCTTCCTGTAATTTATTGTTCAAATCATTCAAAATAACATGGTTGTGTAGACGCAAACACGTGTGTGTCTTTGTAGGAGTGATTGGTTGTTGTATGCTTTTGTTTTGCAGCTCTCCTAGCTTGTAACATGGTTTGTTATAATTGAAACAAAATACTCAACTCATTCACAAAGTATATACGTGGATAAAAAAAAAACGTCAGGATTTGTATATTTGGGGAAGAGATAGGACGGGAAGTTAAGTAGTAGGGTAGGAATAGTTTCATTACATCGCTTAAATCTCCTTTGTGCTCATGTATATTTTATGAATGCGTTACATATTTCTCTGTGTGTAATTTTTTTTTTTGTTGCTCCAAAATTATATTACGATTATCCATATATTCTCAAATACAGGTTAAAGAGTGATTGATTAAATTGATTAGTTTAAGCACAATTAGATTTCATTTATTAAACTTAGTTCGGCTAAATATGAATTAAAGTTTGTTTCCTTTCTTACCGCGTTTATTGCGCCCTTTCACTCTCTTCTTTCCTACACTGTCCTGCTATTATTTCCCTCTTGTATCTGTTCTTCGCTGCGGTCCATAAACCCATTTCAATGGACAAAGAAGACACAAAAAACAAACACGAAAAAGGGTGAAAAAGTCACAGAATAAAAATTTTACTACAAAGAGATCGCTCCGTTATGTTTCGCTCTCTTTCTGACTCGCTCTTGACTAATCGTTCAATTGTATATCTTACTTTCCGTGTTTCCTTGCTCACAATACTCGTCCCAGCTTTGTTAGACTGCCCTCCGCATTGAAAGTTGCACTACACAGCAATAAGGTAATATTTTCATACAGTTTTTGTTTTCGTGTTTCCCATTATGCACCCACCAAAACCGCGCAACACAAAGAACGAAAAAGCCCTATCTCTCGCGAGGCGGGCCATTACACGCGTGGAAGGTAATGGCGGGCAACACATCGTACATGATTCATTTAACGTTCAAAGTAATTTGGTATTAATTTTGGAATTTTGCTACTAGGCTCATACGTTTCAGCATTTTTTCTCGCTTGCACCCCTCCCATGCCCCTGCTTCCACCACAAGCGTAGGGAGGTGTGAGGGGCAAATCACCTTACTTCATTACGTTCCGCTCCAACACACAGAGACACACACACATATTCGTACTAGGAATAACATAAGTGCTAAATTATTGAACATCTTATTTAAAACTTATTTTAAATGCTCCTGTCCCTCCTGAATCCCGTTAAAGAATCAGAACAAGATGGTACGTCCTCTCCTACTACCGCGCTCTATCTCTCTTTCCCTCTCGTGCGTTTGCACAGCCTAGCATATATTGGCTCTATTGCTTTCTCACCTCTCTGCCTACTGGATTGAATCGTTTTAGCTTAACAGCGACGTTAAATAAGGAACGCTTAGTAAAGAGCGTGCTGCCGGTGCGTACGCAAGAGAGAAAGAGAGAAAAGGAGCGAACCGCGTACCTGAAGATAAATTACTATTCATAATAATCGTTTGCATGTTGCGTGCTTTACATACGGGGATAATACGATACAATTATTCGATTAATTGGAATTAAATGGTTAAAATTGAAAGGAAATGGTACATGGAACGTAATATAATCCTTGTTTGTGTCTTTTCTCCTCTTTTCCTTCTTGCTTTCCTTTGATGGCATTTTGCCATTCCGGTGCGCTAGGGTGTGTGTGCAAGTCTTCTTTGATTGCAAGTGGCTGGTTACATTTGCTTTAACTTCGGTGAGGAACAAGCTGAGATCAAACAAGTGTTGTGTTTTGACGTACTCTGAATCACAAACGCAGGCTTGCGCACACCATAATGCGTTCCTTTCTTTTTCTTTTCTTGTTTTTTTGGTTTTGAATAATGCTGATACATCGAATAATTAATAATTCATTACTCATTAAGAATGATAAGGTAAGAGATAAATACTTGGCTTACTTAGTTTGTGAGTACAGTACAGATAAATAAGATTAGAATAGAATGAGATGGAGAGACGATACAAAATAGTTATTGCCGAGGGGCACGCAGGAGAGAGTTAGAGGATTCTTCGCTCTTCCGCAAGGTGCGCTCTTTTAATTATCAAGGCGGCTCGAGCTCACTTGCCAGGATTTGTCTGCTGTATTTTCTTAGTGGGAATGTAGTACTCCACCTTAGTATGTTACCATTTCGGTTAACATATTTCAAATCTGCAAAGTGTAAACCGTGCGGGGAAGCGTAACGGGGTTGTCACGCTGAGGTTTTTAAACTTATCGTCCTCGCTCGCAGTGCGTGAGTAACGCTGCCTACCAACTAAGCGGTGCTAAGTGATCAAATAAATAGGCCAATAAATAAATAAATAAATAAATAAATAAAAAATAAATAAATAAGCAAATAAATATATTTACGCGGTATGCGTATGAGAAAATAAATCGACCTAACCTAATCATAAAACTCTCCTGCGGTGATGCAACGCGGCCTCGAATGACTGCGCGTCATTTTTGTTTCCACCGTCCCCAGGTGGCATTTATATGGATTTTGCTAAACTATATATTATTAATTCACAGTTGTTCTCGAATGCCGTCGGCTTTGCTTTTTGTTCGTTTTAGATTGATTATTATTGCACATACACATTGTTCTAGACTTGTATTTCGATATTAGGCGGGAGGGCTCTCTGTAACGCGCTCTGTCACACCTTGCGAATGCTGCCCAATTATGTTTCCTTCAATTTCCTTTCTTTTCACTGCTCTTTGCTCTATACCCTCTCAATGTTTCAGACAGCTTTTGACAGCCACGATTGGTAAAAACTAGTCGGGTATAGCCATTCCCGGTTTCTATACCAGAGCGGAAGCTCTGCAAGCGTGTTCGTTTTTTTTACATCATACCTTCCGTTTTTCACCATTCTAAAATATCATTTACATTTAATATATTTGCTTTACAAAGATTATTTGAGCGTTTTGGGCAATTTGACTCTAGTTATCAATTTCACTAAGGTGCCATTTTGGGGGCTTTCACGGGGAAAAAGGGTGGAAACAAAACTGACTGCATCATTTGAAATGGCCGGCATAACCTTCGCACACGCTCACATATATAGTCTTGAAATTAAATACATTCATCCTTAATCGCTAGTAATGGGTTAATATGGCCAAGGAAATAATTATTGCACCATTTGTCGAGAAGACTCGTCATACTGGGGGTTTTGGAAAAAAAAAATCAAACACATACATTAGACTAGCGGGGATATCGATGGTTTAAGACGCACCAACTTACGGCGCTATTCTAGCGATCACTAACGTGATCGCATTGTGCGTGTTTCTGCCTCTGATTACTGTGTACGTCACATGTGCGCATGTTGTCGGTTTTGCTACTTGGGATAGTTTTGCTAGTTTTGTGTTGTTTGGTATGCAAAATTAATATTATGCTCCACACAAAGTCAACATTACAGCTCCCTGGCAAGAGTGGGACTACCGTTTCATACACAACATTCGTATGATTTGCATGTTCGTATCAAATTTGAATATTAACGTTCAAAATGAGGGTGCTACTAAAATCTTCCTGCATCTTGGAAGCCAGTTTAAACTAAAAGATAAAAAAACAATTGCACACAACCGCGTATGCAGAATCAAGCATAAAAGTGTGCAGAATGAAGCACGAAAGGGAGAGGAAAAAAATCTAATCTTAATCGCAGTAAATTTTACCCATAATGGGTACACAATGGACTGGTGGGTGGTAAATGCATCAAAGTGAATCGAAAACCCCGGGAGCATAAGTGTAAAACGGTTTAAAGAAACTTAAAATTTTTCCCATTTTTAATTGGCCTTTGACTTGGTGTTGTTAGTCTTGAAGCTAACCTGCAGGACGCGGTTGCCGAGCGTGTAGCCGTTGAGCGACTGGACGGCGACGACGGCCTCGTCGTAGTTGGTCATCGTAACGAAACCGAAACCTTTGCACTTGTTCGTCTGCAGGTCCTTGATTACCTTCACGCTCTGGACCGCACCGAACGGACCGAACAGCTGCCAGAGCACGTTCTCCTCCGTTTCCGGCGCGAGGTTATACACGAAGATGCACCAGCCGGATCCGTTGATTGCGTTTGCGGATAATACTGAGCTGCCTAGGTCGCCGGTGAGGGGCGAGTAGCGGCTAAAGTTTGACGGCAGGCTTTACGGTAGAAACGGGTATGCCAGCGGAAGAGGAGGTGACGATGGCGGGAAGGAAGATACAAAAAAGCAAGAAAGAGAAAGAGAGAAAAACAATTCTATAGAACGATGTGAGTAGACAGAATCTCATGACTATGTGTTAACAAGCTGTTAACAAGGGATAGTCGCTACAGAAGGTGCGTCACTATTTCGTAGTCGCACAGGTGTGAACGGTTACTCTTCCTTGTTAACCCGCTTTTCTGTCGCCTACAAATGAGTCGCGATCACGTGCGTGTGTCTTCAGTTGTCAGACATAGCAGTCAAACGCATAGGTTGACTCGCATAGGGAGACTGATTGCAGATGTCCTCTCGGTCCAGTTTGATAGCAGCTAGCTTGTTGGTTGATGGGTGCAGTTCGGATGCTTGACTAGGTTGACAACACGCTCGTGTAAAGCAAATGACCACAACAATAGCAACAGCAAAAGTTACACATAAAACAGCAATCGGCGGCTTACCTGAATCTGCCGCTGAGCGGATGGATGGGTCCCGGTGGGAAGCGGCGCAGGTTCGGCGTTGGTGTTAGATACGCCGCCAGCGGTGGGATCGCCTTGTTGATGTTATTGCTAGGATTGTTGGCGAACTTCACCGTGATCGGTTCGGAGGCACCCTTCGGTGTCGTGCCGTTCAGCTGCTGGATCGCCCGTTCCGCCTCCGAGCGCTGGTCGAACCGGATGAAGCCGACGCCCTTGGATAGGCCGGTAATGTTATCACATAATATGCGGGAGGTGATGATCTGCCCGTACGCGTTGAACAGATTCTCCAGGTCTTGCTGGGTCATGCTCTTGGACAGGCCGGACACGTACAGGTTGGCGCCCTTGATCGCGTCCGAGCTTGGCCGGGCGAACGACACCTTGATCGTTTTGTTCTGCAGGCGCAGCCCGTTGAACGTGTTGATTGCTTTTTCTGCGTCCTCCGGCCGGTGGTAGTTGACAAACCCGTACCCGAGACTTTGCCCTGTGTGCGGCAAGATAAAGACAGGGGAACAATGTTAAGTGTTGTCGTGGCAGGCTCCCAACCTTCCCAACTACTTACCTGTGACTTTGTCGCGGATCAGCTTGCAGCTCTCGACATCACCGATGCTGGAGAAGAGCGACTTTACCTCCTCCTGTGTCATCGTCTGCGGCAGATAGTTTACGATCAGATTAGTCTTGCTGTCCTCCTGGCCGCTGCCGATCGAGCCGGAGCGCCCATTCTGCTGCACTGTTTCCAATCCGTTCGAGATCATCGTGTCGCCGGCTGCCGCAGTACTACTGTGTTCGCTAATCTTAATAAGATGGATGGATTCGCTGTTGCTTTCTATTTGTTCTGTTGCGCGCAGCTCGCCACAGCACGTGAGTGTTTGTTCTCTGAGTTCACTGAGTGGGGGCACCTTTGCTGGTTCGATCAATAGAGAGGGGAAGCGATTAGACAGATGAGGGGGGGAGGGAATTGGGGGCTCGACTTTCCGGTAGTGCTGGCTGCTTTTGTGACTAGTTGCTGTCTTTCGTTTTCTCTCTCGCTATATTCCGGTACTGCTTACTACTGCTGTACCCCCTTCACCTGGCTAAGTGAATTTTCGTAAGTATTGCACGCGCGCTTTTTCTTTTTATAAACACACGCTACACACACTCTCTTGCTTTCTCTTTCATACACTCAAACACACATGCACACTCACGTCCAAACCACACCTACTCGTGTACGTTGCTTACGCTCGAAAAAACTGGAAATTGATGGGTGAGTTAAGAACAGGCTTCCTTTTCCTTTTCCTTTTTTTTATAAAGCGCTTTGCACTTTCGTAGTAAAAATTCGCTCAAACAGCCAATATACCGCGGACGATTTCTAAACCGTGGCGTGATGGGGGAGGGTGAAAAGGGTTGGTGAATTTATGCGTTTGTTTTGTTGTTGTTTTTGTTGTTTTGACTAGAATATTTAGTGGTTTTCGCTATACTTTGCTTTGCTAAATTGCTTGGCTTTCTTTTATATTCTTAAAAAATCCTCCTGCGGTCAACTTTTACACGTTTTCCACACCTATTTCGCTTGCTCGGCTCTGCCTTGCACTTGTTCGTTGCTTTGTTTACGACGGGAAATTTGTGCTAGTGTTGTACGGCTAAAGAAGATTTTTACCCTTTTATACACACATACATGTATATATATATATAGTTGGCCGCTACGGGCGTGACGTAGGTGTGCACCAGGGGGTTTGTATTTTTTCTCCTCGTTGGCGGGTGTGTGTTTTCTTATCCCCCGGTTTGCACGCCGTTGGAATGTGAATACTGCAGGTTTATATTGCTTCTGCTGATCTGCTAATTACACTGCGGAAGCTGGTCAGTTCGGCTGCTGTTTGGTTTGCCGATGTGTACGTGATCCGGCCAGTAGTGGTAGTGAGACACTCGAGCCGGTACTTTCGCCCACGGACCGGGGGTTTAGGCCTCCAGTGGCGCTACTACGGCAGTCACGCGAGAGCGGTAGGGAGGGGGTGGCGGGGCGGGGATGGAGTATTGTTTATGTTGTTTTGTTGTCTTTTAAATTTCACTCTTGGTTTTTTGTTCTCTTTGTTTGAATGCTAATGTTGATTGTCGTGCAGCTGTCACCTCACTGTGTCACTAGATATCGGCTTCACTCGTGTTGCGGAGGGGATGTTTCCTGGGTTGCGGAGGCTGCTGGCGTTTTTGGAAGTTGGGCACCGGCAAGTCGGCGTACGGCGTGTGTTACTGGTGTATGTTGGTGTACGTTTGTCTGGCTATTTCAGCGTGTGGAATCTTGGGGTTGGCTACTGCCTTCGCTTCCTTTGCGTGCCTGTAGTGGTTAGCTAGTTTCGCCTCGCAAGGTTGATGGGTTCTAGCTGCTCTAGCCGTTCGTCGTGGACACGCGGTTTGGTTGGCGCTTTCGCTTACCTCCGGTTTTATTTTATTTATTTTTTTTAATACTTGCTGTTTACCTTTTGTCGTGTACGCGTGTTGTAAGATTATATAGTTAATCTTTACTAGGATAATTTTGTAAATAGGAAGCAATTGATCTTTTGTTTTCCACCTATTCCCCTTCTTTTTCGGTTACCGTTTTACTATGTAAATAGTGTTCTGCGTTCCGTTCTCGTTGCCCGTTTTCCGTTCGTTTCGCGCTCGGTCGGCTGTGGATGTCCTTTCGTGTTTTTTCTTCTGGTTCTTACTTCTTCCGTTTTCTGAAGTATGCACTTCCTGGTCGTTGGTTCCGCTGTGTGTATGTGCTAACGTTCTGCAATGCCGCACCGTACAGATGAACTTCTGACTTTGCCTGGTTGCGCAGCTACAGCCCTTATTCCGATCCGGGGTGTTGTAGATGATGCGAAGGAAAACGGTCGTAACGGTAATCCAAATCTCTGGTATCTGAAAAAAAAAACAGCGTAAAGTTAGGGAAATTCAGTTCAGAAACTTTTTTTTTCCTTTTCCCCAGCCAAGCGATGGTTCTAGCTTCCTATTGCGCGCTCCTTTGCGCGAACCTGCAAGATAGCTGGTGTGAGCTGTCTTACGAGCGCGGAAAAAAACGCGCTGCTCTACAACGAAAGGTTTCAACATTTCTTTCCCCTCGTTTTTCGAAGGGTAAGGGCGTGTATCTCCGTTTCACTAAGGTGCGCCCTTTTTGGTTCCGCTCCGTGGCCGCTGCGCTCACACTTTTTGCTCTCACTCTTACTCTCTCTCTCCCTATTTCTCTCCCGCTCTATCGCGTTACCTCTAAAAGGACTCAAAAATCGATCGCCACACCGTGCAAACCAGGGACGCGAGACGGTTCATCTGGCGGTTCACGGTGTTCGAAATTGCTGTGTAATGCGCACTCGCTGTGTTGGCTAGCCTTACCATAGCAGCAACGCCAACGCACAGTGCGGGACGGAGGGTACAAGTTTTTGGGAAAGGAAGGGCTAGCAACTTGGGCTACAACTAGCCTCTAAACAGACACTTTGCCGAAAAGATTGTCCCTTAGGGTGAAGGATACACGTGAAAGCTTGCCTCGAAATTCTAGGCTCTATTCTCGCACAATCGAACGGAACTGTTATTTAGTCCACCCGGGAAAGAAATAATATAAAACGCACCTACTTCACACACACACACACGCACATACACACACACATACACACAGAAAGACACGCAGCCGGAGCTCTAAGGATGAAGAAATGGTCTGCAAAATTCCGGCTAGCCTTATTTTAAACAACCATTCACCGGCGTTGTAGCACAGAACGACAGAGCGCGCTAGGCGTACTGGGGACGCTCGACATTTTCAGCAGATCGGAGAGAACTGCTCGAACCCGTGGCATTGATAAAATTTTTAGCAGCCGCACACGGCGGCTCTCTCACTTCCTGACGCTCTCACGCGGTCGACGCGATTGCGTGTGAGTGTGTGTATGCGTGTGTGAGAGAGAGAGAGGATACGTAAATCAAACCCGAAAAAAGGATCTCGCGCTCGTACTCATGCTCGCAAACCCTCGAAAAGGGAAAGTCCGCGCCCAAATGTAGGCAATCGACCGTTCGGAATCGCTCTCCTCTGTCTGTGTTGGTGTGCGTTAAAACGGAAGAGAGCATAAGAGAGGAAAACTATCCCTAAAGGCCCCGAACTGAATGAAGTGCCAAGAGGTATGGTTGTGGTGGTGGTGGTGATTGTGGTGCTAAAATCATATCGCACACTGTTAATTACACACGCAAAACATACGAGCGGGAGCTTACGAGCCGCTTTTGTACACGCCTTTGCCCGAATGAAGCTGAATGAAGAATGTAGTAAAAAGGTTTGTTTTTCGGACACTATACACCCACATGCACAAGCGATTCGAAAATGGAATAAACCTGGGAGCAATTCAAAACTACTGGTAAATGGACGATTGGGGATCGGTTTTTGGGAATGAGTTGATAAATCCTGCATTTGTGAAATGTTCAATAAGTATTGAGATATGTAGGCGAGTTGTAATCATTCTGATAGTAAAAAGGATTAATTTATCGATTCACAGATCTCTCTCTCTCTCTCTCTCTCTCTCTCTCATCTTTCTCTCTCTCTGTATCTTTTTCTCACTAGATAATGGGTTACATGTGCTTCAGGGCGTTTGCTTGCTAGCTTGATTGATCGAACAGAAAACCGGAAGCAACGACCTTACTAGCAACAACTTTGTAAGTTCTGTCAGCAAAAATCCATAGCAACCACCGTTACATAACACGGCGAGTGCCACCTGGGTGTAAAATTTCCTTCCGGCTCCCATTTTGCTGGTTTGTGGTTGAGTTTTAGATTCTGATTAGGCGAACATAGTTGGTCGTGATTTTTCGTGTTGCTCCTATGAAGCAAGGAAACGCCCTTTCTACCTTTTGCTTTCACGCTTCGCTAGAACATGATAAATTATGCAATTGCGTATACATCGTCTCGAGATGGCATTTGTCTGCTGGTGTGGGTGTGTGGTCGTGTGTAGTTGTATTTAGCACGGTCTCGCGCACACTTTCCTCGCCTAGCCTTTGCCCTAGTTCCCGTGAGCGAGCGAGTGCAGCGAGGGTGTGTGTGTGTGTGAGTGGGAAAAGATTTATGAATCCACCCTACATTCGCCGTCACTCGGTAAGGGGCTGGAGAGTGCGTCGACACTTGAGAATGAAAAGCGCAAACCTACAAACACACGCACACACACATACACAGAAATACGGCGAGCAAAAGCCGTGAGCATGCACGCCACGAATATCCTGAGGTTACGCTCTCGCTGAACCAGTCACACACTCACACAGACCCACACGTGCGCGCCTCGTTCGGGAAAATTATACTGGAACATTCTACAGGGGGAGGATAGTAAAAAAAACTCACATACACACATACACACACACACACACACACACACACACACACACACACACACACACACACACACCCGTGCGCGCCTACAGACACACCAAGCAGGGAATGCGTCTTGGCTGACTGTGGTCTGGTTGAAGAAGCCGCGCCTGGCTATGTACGCTCTTTACATAGTGTGTGTGTGTATGTCGCGTGTCTGTCACCTCCTAAAACGCCTCCCACATGTGCGCGAGGGGGGAAGGAGGGCGTGGAGGTGGTTACATTGGAACCTTACGGGCGTTCTGGTGGTCGCAGGCTGAGGTGTTACCGTTTCTCATTCACACCGGCGTCGTTCTTACCCGCTACGTCTAGACTCTAGACGCAACCGAGGGCCATGCTGGGCTCCTACTGCTTGACCTATTTCCTGTGCGCTGTGCCTGGGGATCTTTGCGGCTGCGAGCTTATGTGCGAGGGTTGCGCACACCCTACACAGCGACGCGTTCGAAAACACCGTGGAATCCATTCGGAGCGTGAGGGCGTCTTGCCCCAGCCATGGTGAGAACACACCATATCAAGATATCAAGAACCCTGGGCGACTTTAGCGCCACTGCCACTGCCCGAAGTGTTTCTTCTGACAGCTAACTGGTACCATCGATACATGACGCCGGTACAAGGATATGGTGGCAAAGGGGACGGTTTTAATTAGGACACCGTTCCGTGCTCGGGCCAGTGCTGGACGGACAAAAAGGTAGGTAATACGCCGAAAACGAGGTGTTACCACGCTATTCCGCAATAAATAAGTGTTTTTGAGGGGGGCCGCATTAGTACTGGCAACACAGGATCTCGCTTACTACCCGGTCTGTAGTTGTTACTGGCACACATGGGTACGGTTGATGGTGAACAGCACGCAAGGAAAATCATTCCACGCAACCAAAAAACGGCTGGATAACGTATAGACGGGCTGGCATCTTCTTCCATTATGGAGAACGTAGTTTTGAACGCAAGCAACCCCGCTCTGTGTAATGTTCGAGAGGCCTCACGCACCGATAGACACGTACAAGAGCAACTGTCCGGAGCAACAAATCCAGTGCTCCGGGGTCGAATGTGACCGGTCTATACGGGCATATCAAAGAGCGCACCGCTGGTGCACTTGTTTCAAAGTAACGTCCGAGCTGATGGACCGATGCGAGTGGGCTGCCCCCTTGCAAAAACAGCAAAAGAGCGGAGACACGTGCCGTATCAAGGAACGGATCTGCGGTTCTGCTAGGCTGTTTGTGCGCGTGCCCGGTCTGCTTTTTTTCTTCAAAATCCTCATTCTATTTCCATAGAAGTTCCGCGCTGTCTCACTCGCTCGTGCTACTAGTGCCACTGGTGGAAATCCCTCGTCTGTATTAAGGCTCGAGGGACACCATTCCCTCAGAAAGGATGGTAAACCATTTAACCATACTCTGGTAGCGCACAGCCTCCGATAAGTAGAGGAAGCTAGATCCATAGTAGCACTCCGTACCCACCCCAGCAAAATTATTAGCCAAAAATCCGGTTCGAAGGACCAAATTGCAACGAGGGTGAAACAAGGGAGCGACAAGAGACCTGAGCAAGATTTACACCATGATGCTGCAGCACTTTTTACAAGAATACACCAGAATATATCCACACACACACACACACACACACACACACACACACACACACACACACACACACACACACACACACACACACACTCCCTTACCTGCCTTCGTGCTTTCTCCCTATTCTTCGCTTGCGATAAGGATACGGAGAGGTCGCTGACACTTACCAATAAAAAAAACCTCTAGCCTTTATAGTTACGGCGAGATCCCGCACGCCTCACGCCTGCCGAGTGTGGATTGGAGTTGTACAGTGTACGGGCTTCACCCTTGCTACTTCTTCCGATTTCACACAACAACACACTCACATACACACACACATACGCAGATCTCGAAAGGATCCAACCCTTTACACTATCCGTAGCATTTGCCGCGCGCTACGTGCTGACGCGATTCGCAGAAAGTGCGTCGAAAAAGTGTTGCCTTCTTATGATGTTATTGTATGGGTTTTCCTTGTTTCGCCTTATTTCCCTTATTGTTGTGTACGTATATGAAAAGTGTGTGTGTATACATATATCTAAATGACTAGAAATATTACTTGTGGTTGCCTTATCACCTAAAAACCGTTCCGTGCCACGCAGAAGGCTCACACAACAGGGCTGGCCTGCGCCGTGTAGAGGATAAAATCAGACTGCCGGATCGCCACGCACACTCGTGGAACTGGGGGGTGGGGGTCGCTTTCGTTGCTGCGATGCCTGCAAACGAGCGTGAGCCTGCCCGTCGGTAGACGAACACAGATATCGTGTCGGGCCTGGGAAAGGTTCCGCCAGCACGCAACCATACGGGCGCACTTACTTGCTCTCTCACTAACTTTTCTCTCGTTTGCTCTATCTCGGTTTTGCTATCTCCTGTCCTGTCCAGCTCTCGGCTCGAGGCTTGTTTACTGCCACTGCGCCTGCCGTTTTGTCGGGGCGTCGTGTAGTGGTGTGCGCTGTAGTCGGCACGCTGGCCACGACATACGCTCCGAGCCTTACGCAAACCATACCGTGGTTCGGCCACAGTCCTTTGCAAGGGCAGATTCCCGAGAGTACACGACCGGACCGTAGCGCTCTTCAAACAGAGGAGAGCTTTTGACGCTCACACGCTCTCTCTCTCTTTCTCAAGTCGCAGGATTGTGCGCCGGTCCTCGTTTTTAGGCGCTGGCAACTGGGACATCGCAAAAAGGGCAGTGCTGGCGGGGTAGCGATGTTGAGCGCCTGCTCGACACCTTGGCCAGGACTGTTAAGATGCTGTAGATGCGTGGGTTAGGACCGTAAAAAAATTGTTATTTGGATCGATTACATCGACCTGCTAGCGTGGATATGCGTGCCATGCTCCCCTTACCAGCAAGAAGCAGTGGTAGTAAAGGGATAAGCGGAGGGAGCAAGGAGTAAATCGTCTTCCCAATCGAATCCTCCCAAGGCAAAAAAAGACATTCAAGATATACCTCTTTGTGAGAAATATTTTCATGTCAGGTTCTTGATGGTTATTTGAAATGGACCACTTGCCCATCTGCCCCAGGCTACGATAGGGAACGGATCATTTACTTACAATGGTGTGGGCAGAAGATGTTACTGGCGGTTACTGTCTACCGTATCTATTGGACCGGCATTTTCCTCACACTCTGACACATACACTCACACACACACACACACACACACACACACACACACACACACACACACACACACACACACACACACACACACACACACACACACACACACACTCGGGCAAGATGGGGTGTGAAAAATCGGTTCCCTGAGCGATAGACTAGTAAATCAGCGCAATAATCCCGAAAATCCCGGCACGAAATCTCAAAAACCGAGCTAAAACGCCTGAAACACCTTCTTTTTTTATTTCAGCTGACACCTTTTCCACACGAGATCTGGCGGGGGTGATAGCTTAGTCGGGAAACCGCTGGAATGTTCTGGACCACCACCCAGAACGGGTTCCCGCGGACCCCATTTGTCCCGCGGACTTTTTCGTTTGGGTGGGAGTCTGAGGGAGCTGTTCTGTGCTTCTAGAACCTCCGGAATCGGTTGATAGGAAGATATTTTGTCGTTGTCGGTATATAGATATATAAAAATATGCTTGCTTTATACGTGTATAGAGATGGGTACGTACGTATATCAATCAAAGACGGCACAAACTCAAAACCGCAAAATCAAGATGATGTACGAACGGACGAAAAATTAACTTGTCTAGCACGGGAAAATATACACTGGATTGAAGTTGATGCGAACAGTGAATCGGGAGCTTAGCGAGGACCTGGCGTACGGTGCACACACAGCGAGCTACCGATCACCAATACTAACGTGCGAGTGATAGTGAGAGCGAGTGAGAGAGAGAGAAGTAACAAATAGAGAAAGTGGATTTTCCTTTAGAAGCGTAGGAGAGAGAGAGAGGGAGAGAGAGAGAGCGGGATAAAATGAGTGTGTGAGAGAGAGAGGGAGAGAGAGTATTAAAAGGCTCCAAAGGATCAAGAAAGTACAAGTCATATCCGGTTCCTTTTGCGCATCACTAACACACGCTCGTTCTATCCGGTGCAGACCGCGTTTGTGTAGTGTAGTTAATAGCAAATTGAGAGTTTGGATCCTTTCCTTGCACTACTTCAAAAATTGAAAATGCTTTGTAGTAATGTCCTTTATCATACAGCTTGCTTTCGGCTGCTAGGGATGCTTTCCAACAGGACATCAGGATATTTGTGAGCGGATATGTGTGTCACACGGACACACTCTCACCTTGCAAGTAAGGCACGGCTCCCGGTCTATAGCACACGGCACGTAATACACTTGTCTCGCGGGTTTTCTCGAGTATGAACCAACCTCACAAACACTCACAACTACTTTTCACTCGAACGATGCTGATGTGGAGGTGTATCCGTGTACCCAAACTACATAAAAAGCAACAACGGGCAAACAAAAAAAAAAACAAAATGAAATAAAATAAAGTCCACGCATGCGTGCACGTGAGCAAACGCGCTTGACCGGCACCGGTTCGAGTGGACTGTCCTTTTACCCCGTTCTCTTCCCCGTGTCCGAGCGAGTTTAGCAAAGCGATGGTGGAAATCCAATGCAATGAGTAGGCAATCATTTCGAAACCGCAGCAAAGGGTGTCCGCTTGCGCTTCGAATCTCGTTCTTGTTATCGTGTGCTCATGTGTGCTCATGCGTGTGTGTGTATTTTGCTGCTGTTCGTCGTTGCATCCAACGGCTTTCCCAGACTTTCCGGCAACGGTGAGCTGCTGCAAAGCGACAGGGGGTTGCTGGGAATAAAACCCTCCTCCTATGTTTATGCAGCCCGTGCCGTACACGGGCTACTCGATAATAATGAAGGGAGCGAAGGTTGCAGAACGGAGCGAAGGTTGCTGAACGGAGCGAAGGGATTTTTGCTCGAGCAAAGCGTGGCCAACCCTTTTCTGGGTGTGTCAGCAGGGTGCAGGGTACAGCAAAGAAAGTAAAACGCATCGATCGGCGACGATGTTGCAGCGTGACGGTGGCAGCACTTTTCCGCAGCTCGCCTGCGAAGCTGGCTGGATGCTGGAGAACGCTGGGTGGGAGGGGGTGGTCTCCCTTTTTTGGTTGGGTATTGTTTTGGACGGTTGCTTTGGACGCTCTAGCGCACGCATTACGCAGGGCACGGGGTGCGCGTTTTGTTCGGCTGTCGAGCAAATGGAAAGGTTTGCATGAAGATGTTTTACACCAATTTCGCGGAGCAAGAGTTGCACCCTCCTGTTTCGTGTTCAGTCACGGATTTTAATATTCCCGCTAGTGAAAGTTGCTGACCGGCACGTGTACACACATATGAGCGGTTGTGTATGTGTGTGTGTGTCTATGTCCAGCTACTGCTGGTGAGTGTATTAAGTATGCATATATTAAAACCGTTTGGCGTAAAATTTTATGCCATTTCGTTTTGAGAATTAAAATTTTAAACCCAAGCCAAAAATGCTTAAGAACTTGTGGCTACGCAAATGCGGCACATATTTCGTAGAAACGCATTTGAAAAGGAAAACTTTTAGCAGGAAAATTGTTTTAGAACGGTGTTTTCAACACAGCATTTGTTCAGTTTCAGCAAAATTTCCCAGCAACTCTGCATGCTTCTCGCCAACAGCTACTGCGTTTCTGGCAGGACGATTTGTAGGGTGTTGCTAGGCAAAACAACAGGAAAACTACAAATTGGACGGTGTGCGAGAAAAGGAACCAAGCTAGCGGCCTAACGATATGGAGAAACTGTAGATTGCAACTTTATAACGAGCACGGCTAGATCTCCCTATCGCCCGCACAGTACCGTGGGATAATTGGTGGACGGCAATACGCTGCTTCTAAACTTTTATTTGTAGGCTGGTAAGACGACTGGCTGGCAGGCTGGAGATGTGATGAAGATTTGCTTTGCTGGCTCGCTTTTACAAGTGTACTGATTCATAATATGAAGATTACAACTTTTTTGTACATTAATTTATTTGTATACACGTATATCAAAAAGAGTACATA
The DNA here is from genome assembly GCF_943734735.2 of Anopheles gambiae. Taxonomy (NCBI): domain Eukaryota; kingdom Metazoa; phylum Arthropoda; class Insecta; order Diptera; family Culicidae; genus Anopheles; species Anopheles gambiae. The sequence continues at coordinate 18,857,686 of NC_064600.1, read as the reverse complement.
CTCAGACACGCATTACATGGTATTTATTAGCTTGTATATAAATGGTTCAAATCGCTCATTCGTTGATGTCGTTTGGCGTGGATGAAGTATACAGATCTTGAAGTGATGTAGTGCTATGATATTTTACAACAATTTTAGAATGTTATAATTTTACCTTTAAAAGTAGAAAATGGACATTACAAACAAAACAGCTAGTTTGCCAAAAGACACCAATACGCGTCATACACTTTCCTAGGGAGAGAGAGAGCTTTCCTTGAGTTGTTTGCATGCAAGCGTATTGCGTGCAAGGCGCGCCCCCTGTGTAGGCGCTTACAGCACCAACAAAGAGCTTTAGCATAACGCCCTCTAGTGCGGAAGTTTACGGACCTTATTTCTTTGGATCGGGGATGTTTGAATGATGCTGCTGTACGTTGGATGTGAAGCAGAGCAGGCTGGTTGATAAGCTAGGCGGAGATAGATGCTGAGATTACACGCACACTGAATATCATAGCAAATTTTGTGAATGAAGGTGGGGTGAAAAAAGATGAGAATCCTAGTCACGCTCTAGTCGCGTAGCGTGAAGATGGCATCGAAGAAGAATAGCACCCCGTTCGTGACGGCCAGTGAACCCTTCGAGATGCCGATCTTCTTCGTGTCGGTGTTCCAGGCATTTTCCCACTCCTTCAGGATCAGCACGCCGGACGCGATGAACATGGCGCACCCGATCAGACTGAAGAACAAGTCCAGCTTCTTGTTGATCGGATTGCTCAGCATGTACCCTAGAGAGAATGAAAGAAAGAGAGAAATAGAGAGAGAGAGAGAGAGAGAGAGAGAGAGAGAGAGTCAGAGAGATAGCTTATCAAAATAGACTATGGTGGTCAAGAGGTGGAGGCCCTGGAGGAGTACTTACCGGCGAATAGTGCAATAAGAATCACACTGTACCCGACGAAAGTGCCGGCCGACAAGAGCTTCGTGATGTCATCTCGCTCTCCGAGACTTTTGTAGTGCAGTATCACACAGGTGATGGCCAGCGCCTGAGAAGAGGACAAAAAGTAGAGGTCGTAGGACGATTAAATGCTTGCCGGTCGTGCTGCGGCCCAGATCTGCCCAGACTATTATTGCACGATGAGTCAGCTGAGAGTTGCTTGAGATGACCTCAGGCGCCTTCCTGCAGATAGCTCGTAGGCAGCGTGAGCATTCGTCACCTTCTGGGGGCTGGAGCGAAAACATGCAGCGCGAATGTAGCCATGATAACGCTTTGTTGTTTGCGCTCAGCCAGCGAGTGCAATGCGCAAACATGAAGATATTGAGCAGTTTGTGATTGCTCACGAACTTTTTGTTTTTCCTTTTTTCCCCTTCTTTAAAGAATACACGAGCAGAGCTAGTGTTGATGCTCGGACCTCTCCTTCTACCCATGCATCAACCGGTCGAACTGGGTCAAGTTGAACCAGTTGCGGTGTTAGGTCTGATGCGCAGTTCGCGCGTGCCCAACGCATTTAGGCGAGCACGTGGAAAAAGTTGGTTGGTTTTTTTTGCGTGGTTTTGGAGTGCTGTTGATGTGGTTGTGAACGCATAGATGTAAACGCATGACTTTAATCATTTGCTCTCGCAAACTCAAACTGCTCGAGCAAACTCGCCTTTTCTCGGCCATCTGTTTACACCGCCGTACAAATGAGGAGCGAAAACGCGCACGTCCCCGAATTTGCGCGGGCAATTCGCGTGTTCGGAGCTCGGAAAGATTTTGCTGAGGGTGCATAAGGTGACCATGGTCAATAGATTATTTTAAGCACGATCTTGCCCCTCGTACACAAGTGCTGATGTCATCGATCATTAAACCGTCCACGACGGTGAATGGTGATGAAGGCAGCTCCGCTGCAACAGCTTGAGGGACTTTGCTGTGTTAGTTTGCCTATTCAATTTCCCGAGATAGTCACAGCCACACGATCCATCTAATTACTTATTAATTCATTCGTATTTATTCTCCCTCGGCCGCCCTTTTCTCCTTCTGCTAAGTTTTGACAATCGGTTAGGCTTAAAACTCTGCGGAGGTTTGTAATTCGATGCGTTACACGCAGTCTCTAATTCCTGTGGCAACTCCCCACCAATGACCGGAAATTCAATCGCACTGCTGGTTTAGGAGCCGGTCAGTGGATATGTAAACAATTGCTACACAAATAAACCGAAACGGAAAACACATTAACGGATGAAAATAGTAAGGGGCCACCACAAAAACAAAAAAGGCAACGATACGATGTCGATAGTTGGTGTTCGGTGGATGGACGTAACTTCTGGGCACAACATGGCTGGTGTTTCTTGGGGAAGATTTCAACTGTCTGGGTTGGAAATTGCTTCGCACCATAAATTTTTGCCCATAAACGCACGCACTTGGGGATGGAGAAACAGAAAAGGCAAACACAGAAGGCAGACTGTCGCCAGCAAACTGCGCGTATCGCGCCAAAGCTTCACACAACTTGATTCGGGTTCTATTTAGCACCACAAAATCCAAACACTTTGTCATTAAGGGTAGCTAATTTTTACAACGATAAAAACTTACCAACTCCAGGAATTTCACGATGGACAATCGACTCACTGCCATTGTGCTTTTTGTATGTGGACTTGTTTCTTGGGGCGGGTTGAATGTGATGCACGGTTGAACACGGTGTACAAAACAATAACAACACGGAAAAACGCACAAAGAAACACGCTTGCTGTGTGTGTTTGTGTGTGTCGGTAGAAAGTGAACCGATTGCTTGAACGTCTCGAGCACGACTGAGGCATCGCCTGAACCGGGTCATCGTCGCAGGCCTGCTCTTCTGCGCCCGTGTGCGTGTGCACGCGTTGATGCGTGTGATGGAAAGCACGGTTGGTTGAGGAGTCGCGAAGAATGGGCCGGAGCACCGGGATGATGTCATCGCGCAAACCCCGTGCCGCTTCGAGCTATAGCGGCGCTGGATTTACAATGCCTTAAGGCGTGGTACAGTATATGGATCACAAAGATCCAAGGCCGGTTAGTTGAGACGCGTTCTATTCTAGCATCCGTCTTTACCGTTTCATGGCTAAATAACTATATGCGTGAGATAGTAGTCTTCATACACCTCATCGTGTGCCTAAACATACCGATACAATTTCACGCCGTGAAGCGTAAAAAAGAAACCAAAACAAACTTGTCTAAAACAATAGGCTTTTTTGATGTTACTTTTTAGTTCAATCGTGAATACTAAAAATAGTTCCTCAACATTTCAGAAAGTGTAATGTTAAAAATCTAGTGATATATAATGCATTCCGTGATCGTGAAAATGTTCAAACCTTATGTTACACTCACATTTTGTCAAAAAATGTGTTTGAAAAGATTAGGTTTGTTTAAAATATTTTGGTTTTATTATTATTATTATTATTCTTATTATTTATTGTTTAGCTTCAACGGGCCGTATGGCCGTATGTGTTCAACTAAAAACATATTTTTTGGGGATTTGGAATAATCGGAACCTGTAATGGGAAAGTTGGACACAATGGAGGGTATGATGAACACCTGTACAAAACGTTAGAAATTTAAATGGTTTACTATATTGTAACGTTCCCTATAACTTTTCGCTTCTTGGTATGTGCTTCTTGGTAAACAATAATTCATGGTCATATGCAAAGACTGTTCGTTTAGACATCAAATTAGGAATCATATGCGTCGCTTAGGAGAAGGTAGGTTAAGATGGACACCTTAGGAAAAATGTTCAAATTCAAGAATGTTTAGGTACAGCGACCATGAAAATGTACCTACCTTATCTTACATTCATTTATTTTCAGAAAAAGTTGAAAGTGAATCTTTTAAGTTTTTACCATTTTTTATGTTTTTTGAAAACTGTTTAAGACAGACACCTGATAGGAGAAAGATGGACACCATGGAGGGTAAGGTATTATTATTATTATTATTATTATTATTATTATTATTATTATTATTATTATTATTATTATTATTATTATTATTATTATTATTATTATATTATTCATTTATTCCTGAATGATGTCAATGTTTCTTCTTTTTGTTGATTAAAGTTGTCCGAGTCATGAAAAGATTTAAATTTTAGTTTAAATTCAGAACTCATCCGTGACAGACCTGTCAGGCGGACCAAAGTTTTTTAATGACATTTTACATGTCTCACGCATAAATATATAATGCATACTTGCACATCCAATAATTACTCCGCATATTTGCACGAATGTACAAACCTCAATTGAATGATTGTTTTCTGTCAAACAACCAAAACAAAAAATTCTTTATTGAGCAATTTTGAGTCCAACAACTCCATTTGGATTTGCGAGGATGTGACATTTAATCGTTTGATGAGTTGTGTCAAATCATACAGTTTTTTTTTTGTGTATGCTGCATTTTTTTTCTCACCTTCATAGTTCGTTTTGGAGGGATCAACATTACCCTTGTGGGTGTGTGCTGTTGTGTACATTGTATTGATTGTAACAATAATTTTGAGAAACGGTTTTAACCAATAACATAAATCTCCTTATTTTTGCCTTTTAATTATACAGTCGCTGCGCTAACGCTAAAGTGGTGCTCATATTGGAATTTAGAAGTTAGTTCACTCGATCATGAATGGTTAAACGTTTACCATTGCAACGCCATACTAGGCTTCTTAATGGTAGTATAAATTTTTAAGGTTAGTAAATTTACCCTCCTCGATGGTATATCGATACGATTTTGAAGTAAATATATTATTTAATTTCTCTTCTTCTTCTTCTTCTTCTTTGGCTCAACAACCGATGTCGGTCAAGGCCTGCCTGTACCCACTTGTGGGCTTGGCTTTCAGTGACTAATTGACTCCCCCCCATAGCAGGATAGTCAGTCCTATGTATGACGGCGCGGTCTATTTCGGGATTGAACCCATGACGGGCATGTTCTTAAGTCGTACGAGTTGACGACTGTACTACGAGACCGATTATTTAGTTTATTTGGATTAATTATCGGACCTCTGCAGGTCTACATAAATAGATGTAACAATACTTAGAAACTAACCAAAACGAAAATGCTGATGAAGAAGATCTTGGAACAATGACGTATAAGTATTAAAATCGAACAGGTCACTCGTAACATTAAAAAAAATCGTTCTAGCTATCCTAGACGGTGCAACAACAAATCACGGCAGAAAAGAGCGCGCGGGACCTTGCAGCAGCCCCATGTTTTTTTTCTGACATTAAGCGACTCCAAACCAAGCAATAGGCACTGTTGATAGTAAGGAGCTTGGACCCCGTTAGACCAAGGAGGGAGTCGTAAGGCGAACCTTGTAAACTTGTGCTGAATACTTTCCAGGCGATTGATTGAACGGGTTGTTAAAGGACACCAGGCTAAAGCACACCAGATCGAATATACGGTTTTAGGCACATATATATATATATATATATATATATATATATATATATATATATATATATATATATATATATATATATATATATATATATATATATATATATATATATATATATATATATATATATATATATATATATATATATATATATATATATATATATATATATATATAGCCCAATATACGTGTTTTAGGCACATAACATCATGCAACTCTTTACATTTTTTCATCATAGGTCCTAAAATAATTCAAAAACAAAAAACACCCTACGCTGGCGTGATTTTTATGTGCGTGCTGTAGATGGTCATTTCGCACCACCCGACAATTTTGCCCTGCGTTCCCCTATTGTATTCGTTCGAGAGACGTTGCTATGTTTTGACCATCGATGATCCTATGTTTTAATCCGTCCACATATTGTTTGTTATGCTGACGCTAAAATTGCTAAATGTTTAATTTTGTTGGTTGTGCGAGATAAAATTGCACGTTTTCATCATTGCTCATCGCGTTTGCAATATGATCCATGGAGAGATGCCGCTTTGTTGCAGCTGTAGCGTTGTCAGCAATTATGCTCATATTGATGCTTGATCGTCGTGCTAGATCGGGTAATATCTTGGTTTGCACAATCAAGGCGATACTTATGCTTATTGTTCGCACCGGTGTATTTGGGTATAGTTTTCTTCTTCCATAGTTGTGCTGCGCTGTAGCGGCCGCTCACGCTCTCACGCGCTCATTTTGCGCTACGAAAAGGGGGGGCTCAAGCGTTCTATACTTCCACTATTTTGTTTTGAGCTCAAAACTCACGCTAAGCTAAATTTCAAATTTGACTGTCGCGCTCTAAACAGTTGCATTGATTCCTTTGCTCCCCCGGTTTGTTGCTGCATTCCCGCCGGTGAGCCAGAGATGAGCTCATCAAACAACGATTTTTAGCGTCAGGGACGGCGCTTGGAGCTTGCGTACGCTGGCACGTCGATGACGGCATCGGTTGCTTAACGGGGATCGGATGATCAATGTTTGTCTCGCGATCATCGCGTCCATTCGGCAATCAAGGTGATCCTGGACTGCGTAGATGAAGCGCAGAGTTGCAGACGGTAAACATAGCCGTTTCCTTTTTTTCCTTTGTTGTCATAAATGGTGTGAGCAGCCATGGAATGGTCGATAAAAGTTGAGGAGGAAAGCGTAGCACAGAACGTGTACCCTTGTTAAATAATATCCAGGGGATCTGACGTACCGTTGGATTCTGAGAATTGTGGTTGGTGACATGACCAGCAGCATTATGCTTTCAAATATTCCAGTCACATCTTGGATTGCTTATTACGCTGCTAGGAACAGTAATGCTTAGGTATATGCAAGATGAAAGAGCTATTTGTAAAATAAAATGAAAACAACACAAAAATCATAAAACCAACAGCACAACAACAGTCAAGATTCGAAAATTTGAAGTAAATTTTAAATAACTTCAAAATCTAAACTATTTATTCAAGTCACTATAATTCCGACTGATGAATGAATGGCACGCAAAGTGATTGATGCTAGGAATACTGAATTGAACGTATTTTGCAAATATTTGTTTATGATTTGGGGGTATGCATGTGTGTGTGTGTCTTTGACTGAATTACAATAGCCGTATAGCGCGCAGCTCGACCATCAAATGATGCAAAGTGAAAAAAAACAGCAATGAAAAATGTTGCTGAACGAAATTCAAACAGACCCTTGGTTGACCTTGAACTGGTCTGCTTAGAGCCAGAGACTGTAATCCAAACAGGAACCAAAGTAATTAAATCGTGCATAAACAAGCAAGGGTCGGCACAACACTGCGATGTTGCGGCACTACTAGTGCCATCTATTGCGGAACACAACTTTGCCTAGCCGAGGTGCGAGCTTTCTGGGAGCTTTGCGACGGAAACTTGAGCTTTCTGGAGACTATCAAAACGGCAAAACAACGAATTGTAATGCTGAATCTTTATAATATTATCTTATAAATACGATACGATAGATAAATTCAAGTTATTACAGAGTAAAGTTTCGATGTCTACTACTATGTCAAAATTGATTAAACGTGTTCAGCCTTACTGAGTAACGTCCACTGCTCCGACGTAAAACGTGACGACACTTTACCGCTCGGAACCAATGCAAAACAAAACAAAATGAAGTGAGGAGGTAAACATTGCACATTAAAATAGGTCGATCTGGGATATCGATCTGGACGGGATGCGAGTGCTTTGTTCGATTGGGTGGAAATGGCACACAGCGAGGGTAGAAAGGAAAGGGTCACCGGGTTCAATTGAAATATCGTTCCCCATCTACCCGCATCCGGCGCGGACAGTGAGGAGGGATGGGAGGATGGGATGGGACGAACCATTCCTCCCGTTGGTATACCGAACCGGGCATGTATTGATTTTGCGTGCGTTTGTCCGCTGCCTATAAATTGCAATGCGCGATGTCGCGATGGCAACGAACTTTCCCGCCAGCCTTTGCAGCACGGCCTCGTTCGCTTAGTTTTCTAATTAATAAAATGGTTAACGCTCGCACCGACGCCCGAGTCCCGAGAGACGCGCTGCGTGGGAAGAACAACAAAAGCTTGAAACTTGTTAGCTGGAATTTCCATCCGATTCGTTATTCATTTGATATTTTGTTGTTGTTGTTGCTCTTTCCGTTTGCTGAGTTCAACAAAACTAACTCGAGATATTGGAAAAGCCCGTTATGTGTGTAGCAAGAGTTGGATCAGCATCATCACGTCCAACACTCGAGATTGCAGCAATGCCGGTGGTGAGAACTGATCTTGAAATCGTTGCGTCGTTCAAATTGATCCGGCAACGCAACTCCAGACGTACGTTGCTCGGAAGTACTTCAACCTCCCTCCCTATCCGCCCCGTCGCTCTCTCTCTCTCTCTCTCTCTCTCTCTCTCTCTCTCTCTTTCTCTATCCAGCTCACAACACACCCACTGCACGTGGCTTAGCACAAGGGGGAGCTATTTTTCGCTATCAATTAACCTCCAAACTCGGCCCGGTCTTGGGCCACCCTCATTTCATCAGACTTAATCTCGCAAGTCAAGACGGCAACGGACACGCTGGACACTGGGGCACGCAATCTTCGCTGGTGGATTACGGCTGGTTTTTGGGGTGCGCGTTACTCAACGCACTGTTTTGAGCTAGATCTGGAACGGAAGGGAAAACTAGACGGAAGGGAAAACTACTGGGAAAAAGTCACGCTGTGCGTGAGGAATGATCTGCGTGTTAGTTGGGTGAGCGGACTAGAAGGAAGCAGTTCCCTATCGACGACAAGTGCGCAGCGTTGGAATACGGGTCGTCTTTTTGTCCGTTTAGTTCGGTGCTGGTCTGACTGGTGCAAGTGTACTGGAATGGCGGAAAATTCCGTTGCTCCTGCACCAAGGATACACCACAGTGTGCTACCCGTTGGAATTCATCCAACGGCACCAAGAGAGTACCGTCCGCCATTATCGATCATCAAATTTTTGGAGCTGGTAATTAATATCACTACGTCGACTGGACTTATGTGTGTGTTGTTGTTGTTGTTGTTGTTTGAGAAATCACCAGCTTCTGAAGAGCTGGAGCGTCCGAAAACCGCCTTCCACGATCAATCAATTGCTTTTTCTTCGCTTTGCTATCATCATTCAGTCACTGGCCGTTACCTGTACCACGCTGCACTACTACAGCTTCAACGATGGTGATCTGGTGACGGGCTTCCTGGCGACCGGGACGTTCTGTGGCTTTATCGTGATTCTGTTCACCGTCATGGCAGGTACGTTCGTTGCAGCTTGCCATGTGGTCATCGATCCGCTGTGACAGCGACTGAAATTTTTTTCAGGCTACCTGATGAAGGCGCACCTTCATCGTCGATTGAGCATCTTCTACAGCCTCCTCGGCTGCGTCTGCTTCCTGACGTCCGGTGTCTTCATTATCGAGGCGTGGGAGCATGCGTTTCGCACACGGACCCGCGATCTCGCCATCACCAAGGGCTCGATCGCGGTCATCAACGGGGTGATCTTCCTGATGGACACGATCTTTACCTTTCGTGAGCGCAAGTGAACAGCGCGCGGTCGGGGTGCTCTGGGTGCCCCACACCATCTGGTCCGACGTTTAGCGGTCGCCAGGGGTTTGAGTGTTTGGTTTGTTTTAGATGGTTGTGTGTAGTTTTGTAATAAAATCATGGTGTTGTTACTAACGCAACAAGCGCTGTTGGTGCACAATTTATATTACAATTAATAGTTATTTTTCGATGCGTGATTTTATGGCACACGTAGTTTTTATGAACAAATTAAAAGGACCTTCAAACACGATCAATCAAATAAGGTACATATTCGATAAAAAAAATTATTCGCTACGATTTTTAAAGGGAAAGGGATAGAGATTTAAAGGAGTTAAAAAAAACCAATCCAAAAAACTATCCAATAATAACAATAAATACCTAATATGTGGAGACCTTAACGTACGACACCGAACGTGGAATTTTATCACTGCTAATCAAGCTGGTAAATCGCGTTTTTAAGAAATCCAGAAATCCCATTTCAATGTAATATCCAAACGTTCTCACATACATTCAATCAAACTCTAGACAAAATCCGTCTACAATTTAACAGATAACAATATTTATATTTCTACGCCAATCTCACTCCGAACTTGCTTCCGATCATTTGTTAGTAAAAATTCAAATAAAAAAATATATTACTAATTAATAAACCCAACCCATTAGCATATAACAATTAGCATTAACAAGCATTAACAAACAATATTACTATCACATAGCTGAATCTAATTTTGCAATCAACTCAAATAGATGAAATGATAATAAAAGCTACCAATGACATCATATATGCTCATCATATAGCTGTTCCAGAAACATGTCTAGGAAAAGCATAACATCATAATACCGGATGAGGTTGTATCTCTTATAAAAGTGCGCAATAAGTATAAGAAAAAGGGCAGCGATACAGACAATATTCAACTTACCTATAGCTTAAAGAAACCATCGACACTAAAACACCACTCTAAACGCTGCTTGGTCAGATAATCTTGAATCAAATAAACAGTGTCCGGAATATAGAAACTAGTAAAAATGTCTATGAATGTGCTAAATAACTATCCAACCTCTTTAACAATATAGAAATTCGCTAATAACCACAAGAAAAATATGTAATACTATCAAACACACATTTTGAATACGCAAATAACACTACTAGCCATTATATAAGTTTAAAAAAAAGAATAAATAATCTACTGCAAATAACTAATTATGTATACGATAGCCCGGAGTAAGTTAAAAAAACTGGCGATCTTTATTTATGAACTGCTAGACTAAGACTAACTTCTAGATACGGTGCTGCGTAGCTGGGTCTGTGTTCTCGGTGCTGCCAGGTCGCTTGCCGGTCACGTTGCCAACCACGTTTGCGATGATCATGTTCGCCCCGGTCCATCCGAACATACGACACCGCACCTGGTTGTCGTGGGAGTGACATCAACGCTTGCGACCGTTTGCTTACTTAGCAGCTGTGTACATATCTAACTATTTTCAATCACACCCCGTTCCAGTATTTACCTTCCAAAAAATCCCAAAAAATAGATTATTATAGTTTATAAAAAGTATATCTACATAAATCTTATAATGAAATAGTTAATTTAGCCCGGTTACAGGTATTATCAACAAAACCTTAGATGTGTACTCAGAGCTGTGGAACCTCAGACTGCAGGGCATATTTAAAGGTTTTCATGCAAACATCGATAAACAATCCTGTTCTCTTTTTGATGTCCTTTTACAAGTACCCTATATGACCGCGGACTATCTTGGTACATGTTTCTATCCAATTCTTATCTCGGTTCATAGTCCTTCCATCTTTTTGTCTTATTTATAATATGGATAAGTGTTACTGTTGCATAACAATAGCAAATTACCGTACGTAAGTAGCAATACCGCAAATAGATAAATAAATAAATATATCAATACATAACATTACCAACCTTGGTCGAGCTTCTTGTTAAGTATAATCACACTATTCCGTTATCAATGACCGTTTTTACAAACACTTACGATTTATGCAATTTTAATTTACTCGTTCTGGAATGTTGGAATTGTTGCTATAAAATGGCATGGCATGTTAATATAATATATGGGTCCGAGTCTTTCATAAACAGGACTCACTGCCACGGCTTATTAATGACCCGTGCCCTACCTGCTGCAAGACTATTTGCGCTCCAAGCAGCCATGGCATAGTAGGAGAATGGGTGGTCGGCAGTTAAAAAAAATATCTGATTAAAAAAATATCGTGTTTATTAAAAATCTAAATCGTTAGCTAAGAAAAATATCTCAATCATTTCAACTTCAGAAGTTATATGAATTTTGAAGTTGATTTTTTTTTCCAGACTACGTTTTCTCCTAACTTTTGTCCTTTTTTCACATTATTAGTTTAGGTGTGAATATGTATAGTAGATGGACGAATAATATACAGCACCTACCACAACTATATGGGTAGTCGATTTTCGCGATTTTTGGAAAATCTGTAAGAGATATTAATTTATTTTAAGATATATATATATTTTTTGGGGTTCGATTGAATGTAATTTTTAATGCTTTTTATCGCTTATGTTAGAAGTATTTCAGAAAAGTTTACATAAAATAGACTTTTTTATATTATTATTAGTTTAGGCAAATACATGTTTTGTTTAACTAAATCTTTAATAAATGTTATTCTATTGCTAACGAGACTATGATTCAACATCTATGTTTTCATTGAAGATGTAGTGCAATCAGATCGGGTTTGTTAATGATTTGCTCGATCAAAATAGTTAAAAGGACAATTTGACATTTCACAAAATTTTCAACATCTTCAATCATCAAGAGCATATACTTTTTCCTCTAATTGAGAACTATTTTTAAACAATCAGTTGGAAACGCGATTGATCAAAGCGTTTTACCAGGTACATTTGGAATACTCCAAATTAAATCTTATTCAAGGTAGGCTACTAGGATCTGATAAAAAATGGACACGCACTAGTTTATACAGGGCGTTCGGGATAATTTTGACAGTTACATTTTTGTTTATAACGCGTGATCGAGTTGGCATAGGAAAACAAGCAATACGTCATTCGACAGCTAAAAGTGTACGGAACAAGCAGCGAAAACATCCCGTGATAAAAAAATGCCAAAAAAGAGTACATTGTGGAAGCGGATCGCATGCATCATGATGATCCGCGTCGGACGCGACAACCGCGACATCATGCAGTGCGTGCAGTGTTCGCTGAACACGGTGAAGGCGATCCGGAGTGAGCTGGGAGAAAACAGCGACGACAACGAAGCGGTGGCAGCACGAAAACCACATTCTCAGCGGCGGGGTTGCGTGCGGACTGACGCTTTCCTGGCTGACCTACAGGCGCGCGTGATGGAAAATCCGGGGATCGGAATTCGGCCGTTGGACGCCGTCGTGAAGCCTTGGATCACGAGAGTGGCCAACGGCAGACCGTACGTGTTCCAGCAGGATTCCGCTCCGTGCCATACAGCCTCCAAAACGATAAAGTGGTTGGCGGCCAATTTCAACGACTTCACCGCGCCGAATGTGTGGCCTCCCCGGATCTTAATCCAATAGATTATTTCGTGTGGGGCGCGGTGGAACGGGACACCAACAGAACCTCCAGCAACACCAAGGCGGAGCTGATGGCGAAAATCAGGTCCGTTTTCGCGGCCCTACCCCGCGAAACTGTCGCCAGGGCTTGTTCCCGGTTCCGGAGACGGGTGGAGGCCGTAATAGAAGCCGAGGGCGGATATTTTGAATAAAATGAATAAAATACATGGTAAGCTACTATTTCTAAAACAAAACGAAAATCCCCGATGGTTAATTTTGCACTAATTTTTTTGTTTTCTTTCTCCGTAGGTGACTGTCACAATTATCCCGAACGCCCTGTACGTAACATGGTCGTAAAAAACGAATTGACAACTATTGAAATATCTTCTAGCAAGTTTGGGCCATCGCAGTCATTGGGTCGTTCTCGCTGTATGCACGTCTTGTAAGGTCAGTTCTTATTAGTCTGTAGTTACGGAACACTCTAGCAGGGACATTTATGTTGACTCTAGCCAGTAGTTCTGGCGAATCTATCTCACCGACAATAAGCTTGGACAAAAACGTACATTGGGCATTATCACGTCTCCTAGCAAGTGTGTCCAGACCAAACAACAAACAACGAGTATGATACGATGGACGAGGGGTTACATTACGCCACGGAGTGAAGTGTAGGACAATACGAGTAACTCTCTTTTGGACAGCTTCTATTCTATTGAACCAAACACTAGAGAACGGACACCAAACTGTAGAACTAAACTCGAGGATGGAACGAACATAGGACTTATACAGAGTTAACAGGCAGTGCGGGTCATTGAGTTCTCTCGAATGTCGACGAATAAATCCTAGCATTTTGTTAGCTTTGTCTACAATAACACAGTAATGTTGTCGGAAATCCTGAAATCCAGTTTCACTCCTGAGGCAGGCCAAGACCGCAAAGCGGTTGTAGCGCCGGATAAGTAAGTAAGTTGTCGGAAATCTAGTTTGCGATCCAGGGTGACTCCTAAATTCCTGACCGTATTGCACCGCGGTAGTTGTGTCCCTGATATGCTATAGATATACCTTATCGGACTAGCTATTCTAAAGAACGACATTGACGTACACTTATCAACAGAAATTAGCAGGTCGTTATTGATACACCAGTCAGAGAAAACATCAATCGATCTTTGCAGAGAAAGAGAGTCGGAAGTGTTCCGTACGATACGAAAAAGCCTAACATCATCCGCATAAAGCAGACAATCTGCTTCCGTAATGGCCAGTGTGACGTCGTTAATAAAAAGCGAGAACAGCAGTGGTCCCAAGTTGCTGCCCTGAGGAACGCCAGATGAACTCTCGAAAACGTTAGAGGAGACACCATCGGTTTGTACGTAGTAGCTACGTTCAGAGATATAGGATCTGAACCAATTCACCAGCGCTATGTTAGGAGTTGTAGATTTAATGTTTTCTATGTTCTACATTTAAAATATGTTCTACTAGAATCACTTAAACTTTGTGCATCCATGCTTGACACTCTCACTTCAAATTTCCTTTGGATACCGTTCCATCTTAGCCATGTCATGATACCAATTACATCCAATATAAAAAAAAACTGACATTGGGGCCCTTTCTGTTTTAAGTTCGTAGGCTGAAATTTCAGCCTGTCAGCTGTTTGCATTGTATAACAGCTATTTGCATTGTATAGCAGTTTTCGAGCAGCTTTCTAAATGGGTATAATATTCAGGTGGGCTTTTACCAAGGTGTATGAACTTTGAAGACTGATTTTTATCGTTTCTGTTTTTGAATGAAGATTTTAAGAGTGTTTTGAGTATTCGTCAAGTCTCCAGAAAGCTTTTTTGAACAAAAGTTTTCACCCATGCTGCCTAAAAGTGATATTCCAATATGGATATAAAAAAACATGCTATGATACCACCTGGACTACATACACATTGATTCTAGATTCCGTTACCAGATCTTTTTATACACCTTGGGATCAATAAAAACACCATCTTGTTTTGGCATTTTTCGAGCAGGTACTCGAATCTAATTCTAGCTTTGAGGCTAGAATAATCTAGACTGAAAATTGCAGGTTAGTTTTGTGTGTGGTTTTGTATGGAGTGTTTACATAATTTCATTCTTCAACTGTCAAACTCCATACAAAAACTGACTAGAATTGTGAAGGGCCCCATTAGCGGTAGCGCTATTGAGAAAACCCAATCTACCCGGAAAAAATACCGTTTTACCGGGTAAATACCTGTGGATTTTTTCCCGAAATTGAAAATACACGATTTGGTACATCCGTGCATACATAGTTAAGAAATGTAATCCTACCCTGATATTTTTTACCTCCCACCATCCACTTCACCGTTGACGTGTAAGAATGTTTTAAAAAATTTGAAAAAATATATAGGAAGATATGAAATAGTATTCTGCACAACTCATACATTCACTGTTTCTATTTATCTCTTACGGATTTTCCACAAATCGCGAAAACAACTGTCCATATAGTTGTGGTAGGCACTGTAACATTGAAAAGGAATTATTATGTTATTTTTATGAAAAATAAAACAAAACTATTCTTTTTGTGTTCTAGTACCTTCCAATTACCAATTACAAACTGGAAAAATCGTACTAAAAACAAAATTTTCTTATCATTGAACCTCAAATGTGTGAAAAAAATGCATTTAAACATGTTTAGAGCGCCCGCCTCTGTACGGCGCGTCGTACAAAAATCGTTCACCTGCACTACTACACAAACAACAACTTGGCGTTGCGGCGTGCTAGGGAGTCTAGTACTTTTTGATAAACCGTAGTATTTTGCATGTACCTGACATTTTGTAACAACATATCCGGAAACTGTAACACATTTTGTTTGTATCCGCTGAAGGTTTAAGCGTTATGGACGAAGATACATCAAATGAACTAACCGTCATAGGCCGGCGCTACCGGTGCTGAGCGGAGTTGAAAACGATGCGTTAAATTTAGATCAATCAATTGACAACATTGGTTATATTCAAATGTTTTGTGTTATTTAAAAATGTCTACCAATAAAGAAGAGATTTGCTTTAATGTTTTTATTTTCCTTTTTAAGTATCAATTTGTTTAAGGTAGGGCGCTATAAGCACTTGGAAAATTGTTGAAACTTATTTGTTTTAGCTACTTGAATGATTAGTGGTTTACATTTTGTTGTAACGTTTTATTATTAAAAACAATACAATAGTTCTCAAATATTTAATCAAATATTATATCAAATAACTCGACTGTATTCACCGATTGAAATATGTGTCTGTGGCGATGTACCGCAAAGGGATGCAAAGTTTTCACTCGTTACAAATACTTTTTCACACAATTTAAAGATTTTCTTTAGAGTATGAAGACCAACACTTAGAGTATAACGCAATAATTCCCTTGCTTAGTCTTATTATTGGGCCGAATGTCTCTAAATTGTTTGCCAAAATATTTCTACCACCTGTAAAAATGATGTACAGTGGCGCCATCCAGATTTCTAACGCGTAAAATCATATTTTACAAGTAAATTTATTATTTAAAACAAGATTCGATACGATATATATCATAAATAGTACAAAAATGATTCATGACCACGATTTGTTAGAGGCCGCCCCATAGTGTATGGATGTCCAGGTCGATTAGTGGCTTAGGCAGCGTCATATCGGTTCAGGTTGCAGTGCCAATTGCTTATCAAAATAATTGAACCAATTTCATTCCACTTCGTTGCTTCATGATGTGCTCATAAAAAATACTACCTGAGTAAGCTAAAAAGATTCCATAACTTTTCTCGATCCTGTCCTCCATTCCTGTCATTTCATTCATTTCTTCTTTGGCATAACAACCGCTGTCAGTCAAGGCCTGGCCTGTACCCACTAGTGAAGTGAGCTTGGCTTTCAGTGACTTATTGTTACCATAGCAGGATAGTCAGTCCTACGTATGGGGTCACGGTCTATTCGGGGCATGAACCCATGACGAGCATGTTATTAAGTCGTACGAGTTGACGACTGTCGGCCCAATTTCACCATTTTATTTCACCAGACCGGCCCAATTTCATTATTTTGTTTTTTTTTACCCATTACTATTATTACCCATTACTATTATTATTAAGTCATTACCATTATTACTATCCCAACCCAAGTAGCAAATTTTTTTCTAAATTTTTAACTATCATCTACTCGAATGGTGCTTGAAATATCAAAACATGTGGATTTGTCCGTGATAAACCGCACCAAAATACGTATTGACGCGTGCATGACTTTTTTTTTTCTATCGGATGATAGTGGCGTAAAATTAGTTTTAGATTTATTTTTTAAATGTTTAAATGTTTAAACTTTTGTGATAGTTGGAAGCAAGTACATTTTTGTCTTATTTTTTAACATTTTGATATTTTCAGCACACATTAAACACTACTATAGATGATCAAATCTAACACCACTGCTCGCCTTTACGAACGGGGTAGAATCTCCACAAGAAAATTATTATTAATCACTGGGAATGATTGGATAATTGTTGATATACTTTTATCACGCTAGTAGATTCTTCGCAAAGAAATCAAAATCATCCATGAACCCATTGTTGGTTAGCAACACAGTTCTATAGTGAGTATAACATGTGAGCTGTTTTTACATTGTTTCTTTTATGTAGATGCTATAGTGAGCAAGCGTCACCAATGAGCGTAACTTTAGTACAACATGTTTAGTACAACATGTCACATCTTACTTCATTTTGCATAGAGAGATAGCTGTCTTAAACTGGAACACTTTCCAATCGAATGGAAAATTTGCAAAAATTGTAATCAATCCGAAAACCGATAATGATCTAAGTAGTGTTGCCAATTATTGACCGATTATTTAACTCAGTTGTCTCGGGAAACTTTTTGAAAACACTATCACAAACAAATTTGGAACACATATAGAAAAGTGTAATATTATCCCTAGCTCACAATATGGATTTCAACCTGGTTTATCCGCGGTTCATTGGCTTGATAGACTTAAAACAGACATTAAAATTTGAAAATTAAAAATTATATAGAAAAGTAAAAATTTATTGCATTGGTATTGCTTGACACCGAAAAAGCATTTGGGTTGATAGCTAACCTTATCAATCGGATTCGTCGGATTCCAGGCGGCGTTAAAACATACGGTTAATAGTATTACGGTACAATCTTGCCCTTATGTTGAAGGAGGGGTATTGCTGATCAGACCAACCTCCTGAACAGCTGATAACCAAACGTGGTTACCAAGTTGGACAGAGCCTTCGACGGAATCTGCTATTGGGGAGAAACACTAGAACACGAGTGATCTATGTGTCTGAAACTAGTGAACTGTCTCAATGTTTCAAATAAGCTTTATTTATACTTTAATTATCGAATAAAGATGACACAATGTCTTCTTTATTTTATGTTTACGACTACGATTGATCTATTTTCATTATGCGGTTGCTAACCTTCCTGGTTTTAGGTTTGCTCCTCAAAATAAAAAGTTAATGTGCGGGTGTTGTTTTGCCACTTGATATTACTATTACGCTATCGTTTTGCAGCCGTTCTAGGTTGCGAGGCGCATTCCATATAACCGTCGCGTTATGTTTTTTTTTTTTTAATTAAACGGTCAGTTCGCGCTTTCTGCCACATGGCTCGTGTATGCTAAGCATTTATTGCATGGTAACTCTGGCCTGATTCGATCGCAGGTAACTATTTTATTTTGATGTTTTTTAAGGTGAATGGTTTCGGCTTGCAATGATTATGTTAAGGTGGCTTTTTGAGTTGGTCACCTCTTAACTGTAATTCTGTTAAAGTGTTTTTGCTTTGTGATTGAGCTACCACTAGCAGTAAATCTGCTACACCATTCCCGGGACCTACGTTTTTTTTCATTTAATGATTTATAAACATCATATAATACTTTCTTTATGTAACATAATGTAACATGTTATAACAACTTCTATGAGCGGTTAAAGTTATTAAACTATATACACTAATATATTCGTTGGTTGGCTTCAATTGGTACCAAACATTGGCGGCAACGACTGTACGCAGGTACAACAACTGGAATGGCGTGCAGGCAAAAATGCAATCAGTGTCGAAATGCAATTCAACTTTCCGGCACCGAACGGCAGAGGGGCAATCGGAAGATATTGCCGAACGGTAGCAGTCGAAGCTTGTGAGAAGAATGGAGGACACGAACAAAACAGTCAAAGCAAACAATGAATAAAATAGCAAAACTATGCACGCCACCAGCTGTCAGGGCGCCAGGAATGGGGAAGGAAGGAAAGGGATTTAAACATTGGTACGGTGAAGCAATCAATGAATGAATCGATTAAGAGTGCAAGAATGAATGACTTGCCGCTCGAACCGAGCCGAGACCGATGCTGAACGCGGATCGACGAATTGAAATTCACGCGATGATGACATACATAAATACACACAAACACACATGGGATGCTATCTGCATGACAAGTTCATTCGCTGCGCACTGTGGACGGGGAAACAGCACGGAGGCACCAAACTTTTTCCTGACGGTCAGAACAATCCCGACCGATGAACAATCTGCAGTGCAAAGGTTCGGATCCGAAGCGATTTAATCCGGCCGAAGTGAGGTGTTTATCAGGCGTACACAATTTAGCACACGAGCGTGCTTGATACTAAAAAGGTTCATCAGGCGAGTTCACGAGGGAGTAGTTCATCTTTTTGGACGCGACCCAGCTGTCGAGGCTTATTAAGGAGAACTCAATACTTACGATGTACAATTTAAAAGTATGTACAATGTTAGCATTTTTTTTTTGTTCATTACAGGATGTCGTGTGTAGTACCTCGTTCAGTAAAGTTGTGTTTATTAATAGACATTTATATATGCATGGTTAAAAAAACGCCTAAATTTATGCAACGCACGAAAGAAGAGTTTATTTAAAAAGACATGGTTGAAGCTGTTAACCTGCTTAAGCTGTAAACTGGGTCGGTTGAGTGTTCATGAGCACACGTTACATAGGCGTTACACACGTTATCTCACAGCAAAATGTTTCGTGCGTGTCGTTCTGCGTCGGGCATTGAAATCGCAAAATGCGAAAACGTTGGGACCCCACCGTCAAAAGCCTTCAGCACATCCAGGGCAGGGCATACATTTTGGGACAGCAGTTCGGAAACAGTCGAGATCGGTCGTTAAATGAGACGGAGTGTGTGTGTATGTGAGAGAGAAAGAGAGAGAGAGAGAGAGAGAGAGAAAGAGAGAGAGAGAGAGAGAGAGAAAGAGGGGGGGGGCGAGAGCGAGCAGATACTCTAAATTAAATTCCACTTTTCTTTTACCATAAAAACAAACACACCGCATGACTGTCAAAGCTGTCTTGAAATTATTTTGGGGAAAGAACCTACATCTTACCCACTCCCATCTTACGTTTTCGTTCTATCCACAGTCATTCTATGCCTCTCTTTATTACACTTACCCATTTCCTGATTGTAGCCATTTGGACACGGTCGCTCGTTGTTCCTCTTACGGCCATTTGTCTGCAACCGGAGGCTAATATATATTTGTTTACCCAGTTTCGCTTGCAACTGGCGGATGCAGCACGGGAGGACAGCATAGAAATGGCTAGCAATTATTCATGAACATTCATTGCATTAATCATATTTCAACTTCCCAGTGAGACGAACGATCTCGCCAGAACCACTCTCCACCCTGCCAAACCGAACCGTTCACATATAGACACACACACACAGCGTGCACTCTAAAAGCGCGCCGGTTTGCAGAAGATCCTGAACGCTGTCCAAATCGTTCGGTAAATGTTGGAATATCATTTATATTCCGGCCATACGTGTACCGCTCCAACACCGAGGGCCAATTCCACGTGCCGAGTATGCATATGTTTGTGTGTGTATATATGTGTGTGTGTATAAGTATGTTTGTATGTGCGTGTGTGTTTTTGAAGCAAATATTGCAAGGACATCACTGCATACGGCACTTGTCAGGCTGGCAATTTTAATTAAACAATGCATAATCTAGTGCGCTACCAGCCCACTGCAAGCGATGCTTTCTGCGAAAGGTGTGTACGCCGGAAGAAAGTGAGAGAGAGAAAGGGAGAAACGGTCCAAAAGAACTACTAAAAAAAAGAAAATATGAGAACGAAAGAGTTTGGCGGGAAGTGCGTTTGTTCAGCGCGATGGGGAGGAACCAGACCTGGTACGGGAAGATGTGCCGAGCATCCTTCTGTATCTGTGTCTGATCCCGCATTTTTAGATTGCACCAAATTAAGAGGCCAGTGGGTAGCACGGTGAGCTAGACGGGTGCTTTCAATGTTTTGAGCTGAATTGCTTTTTTTATTTAAACATTCCAATAGCAACGCACCAGCACTTCGTTTAGATGGTAAAGATTTAGAACTACACTACGTAAAATTTTAAAGATCTGACTATAAGTATGTGTGAACAGCTGCGTACGTGTAGCTATGTATTCATTTTCACATTTATCGATTAATAATCATTGCAAAAGTTTGTGAATTGTGACAATAATCTGTATGCAAGGTCATTGTATTTCCCTTTCGTGCTGTTCGATTATGGAAAAAGTATTGTAACATATCGCACTGGCTACCATCAAACAGTACAGAAATATTTCAAGGAAATAGATCACCACTTCCTCTTCTTATTCTTTGGATCAACAACCGTTGTCGGCCACAAGGCCTGGCTTGTGGGCATGTGGATAAGGCTTGGCTTTCAGTGACATAGCAGAATAGTCTGTCCTGTGTAAGAGGACATGGTGCATTCGGGGCTTGAACTCCATACGGGCAGGTGTTGTTAGACTGTACCATTAGACTGGCCCTCCCCACTTCCTAACGACATACGTTGTAAAACGTATAAATTTTGGTGCATGCATCTAATCGTGCCCAGATCCATATTATATATATAGAACATCCATATTATATATATATATATATATATATATATATATATATATATATATATATATATATATATATATATATATATATATATATATATATATATATATATATATGTGTGTGTGTGTGTGTGTGTGTGTGTGTGTGTGTGTGTGTGTGTGTGTGTGTGTGTGTGTGTGTGTGTATACGTGTTGCACAATCTAATTCGTAACGCGTAATTAACACGCTCCGGAAGGTCATCAAGGTTTAACAGTTCAAACCATTGGGATTCAGCCTCCTATTTTCATTTTGGTCCGTCTCTTTGCCCTCCACCGTACACACTGGCATGAAGTACCGTCGCGACGCAAATGGAATGTGCCATTTGCCAAAATCTCGTGGCATCTAAATCGGTGATTTGCGCTTTGCCCATCCGCCCTCACCGTGCAAGCGTGTCATTTCGCTCAATACGCTCCACTGCGGGATGGAGGACGGTCATCTGAACGGGTCGCAAGGGTTTGTGTGGTTTTTCACTGCCGTGCCAGGGCACTGATTTTGTCGCTAGCACTGTTCTGCAACGTTTTGACGACTCTATATCTGCAGGTGCTGCAGGTCCTGCCGCTACCCGGTATCGTTTGCCAAAGCAAATGGTTTGAATTGTTTGCGAAAGAATTATTTGAAGATGCTCCTTTTTAATTGTACAGCAATGTAGGACTGAGTTCGGAGACCAAAATCTGGATGATTAGCGGATGATGTACTACCCGGAGAATTTTGCGACGGTAATATGCTCCTGTAAAATGAGTTTTGTTTTTCAGATATAGGGAGATCAGTAGCCATGCGTAAAAAAAGAACTGCTAGGTTTTGCGCAGGTTCAACATTGAAGTCCAAACAATTCACAAAGATTACAATTTTATCTCAAGGTGCACCTCAATTCTAAACAGAAATACCAGCTTATTTTTTCCGTAATAATTTACTCGGAATTTAAATCAAAATGAAAAATAATCAAGATTTTGATCAACTTCATCCAAACATACAAGAAATCATAGCCTAATAACAAGCTCCTGCTTCCGAGGTATGTTCAGCTGAATCCCATTATCCAACACTGCACCGCAGTAGTTTTATTGCAGTGTACCGAGCTCATTATAAACACAGTACCTCCCACAAACACACATCCCACACACACACACACACACACACACACACACACACACACACACTCAAAGAAACAGCCAAACATTGAAACCAAAACAAAAAAACATCCAAAAATCTGAAACAATCCTGGACAAGGTGCCAAAGTTGCCAACAATCAAATAGGCAAACACCAGTGCTTCGACTGCCTGCCTTTACTGCCACTACCAGATGCATACAGCGATTGGATGCAGATAATGCAACTGCAGATGCTGCCACCACATACCGTGCGTTGATCGATAGGCAGCAAGTGCTGTTTCAGGGCTGAACGTAAACGGAAAGCAGAGAAAGAAGTTTTCTTCACCCGGCCGCGTTGAAAGATTATCGGAAACAATAGTTTAAACTGCACAAACGGGGCTGGCGATACGACTCACGAACAGGGAAGGCGGGGAAATGCACTGGTACGTGATTTGCCGCTCTGCCAAACACAAATCCAAGTGCTGGCACCGATTCCTAGCAGGGTAACAAAAGGGAGTGAATATTCAGTGAGAGTAAGAGGGAATGCTGGAAGGAGCATTGCGAGCCATTGCAAACGGGTTGCAGGGAGTTTGAAGAAATATTTGTTAAGCTTATTCTTAATTCCCAATACGCTTTTCTACTGCAACCTGGTCCCGTCCCATCACCATATTGAAGGATGTAGCTGTGTATGTATCTATGTGTATGTGTGTACAGTTTAAAAGGGCGCTACATTTCACAGCAGTTTGCTTAATCAGTGAGCGCGCAGTGTTGGCAGGCATGACACACATTACGGCTACTGGGTCGCTTGATCTCACTCGAGCGTGCAAATGTGATTCGTTAGCGTGTTGGTGTGCTACAGGGACACCCCGTTGCGCTAACGACTGCTGCCGAAATCTGTTTTGAATAACTACCCTGTGCAACTGCAAGATTCGCAAGCGATTGATGTAGGTCGCAAGTTTTCTGTTCCCCTAATGGTGTTTGCCAGAGCGCTCACCTACTGTAAAACAGTCTGCATGGGTATAAAGCACCAAGCGAAGCATCTTCTAAAGATCACTGTCAAGATTCTTTAGACTCTTTTGAACTTTTTGCCAAACATGCACAACATTTGGAAACAATTGGTTTACATTTTGTGTAAAAAAAAATCAAAACTCTCTGCTGCTGCCAGTTATTAATCCACGATCTTGTACCATTCATCAAGAGCCAAAAGCTGGATTGGGGTGTTTTGGGCCCTTTCCTCAGCTCTATAAAAAAGAAAAAAATGCACTGTACGTAGAATGTTGCGATCTAGTAGCTCTTTTTGGTGGATGCGTCGTGAAGGAAAGCTTTCTCGCACCTTAGACCCGAGCAACTGCCGCTACATCTCGTATAGGCATAATTGGCGTGGTGCCCAGGATACACCCAGCATTGCTTTCGTAGTTCCATTTCTTCGCCTTCGCTTTGGGAGCATTCGTAAAAGAAAAAAAACAAAACAAAACAAAACTAATATATACATCGATGTTTTACCTACCCTTGCATGAACCTGTCTGCAGCGCAGGGCAGGGCGAAGATCCCTCAAAATGCCCGCAGGTTGCAGCAAGAAACAGGAATCTTTACTCAAACACCTTCGGAATCTGGGCACGGCATTTCGCATTGCTGCGTTTTCCTTGCGGGTTTTTTTCTTCTTCTATCCTTTTCTTTTTGAAGTGCAAAGAGAGAATCGGGGTGGTTTTGTTTGCTAGCTAGCATAGGTAGGTTGATGCTGCTTCTGCTCGAGCGGAAAGCATAGGTCGCGCGGTAAAGATTGCTGAGTGGTTCTTGCTGGCTTCATTGCGGCAAAAATGGGAAAATATGTTCCCGTACATTACGTGAGCGGTTTTCATTGCGTGTTTGCTTGTTTGTGTATGTGTGAGTGTTTGTGTGAATGGTTTTTTGTTTAGTGATCCTCACTCCCACACCTTCACCTTCTCTTATTTTACAGTCCCTCTTTCCCGGTTTACACGACACCGTGAGCTGTGTTGGTTTCATTTATAATGTTTTGTTTGTTTGCTTGCCCCGTTGTTGTAAGTGTGGTGGAAATCAAACCAATGTGGCAAGAAGGGTATAAGGTTTATTATTGTAGCATTTTCACAAGAATGCTTTTAGAAAAAAGAACAGGAAGCACTGCCAATGAGTATCTCGGTGCGGCATTCGTGTGTTTGTTTGGATGGAATTCAATTGAACAGATAGCTGCAACTGGACAGCAGATCTGAGCACACATACATGCGATCGGGCTTTCCATTGAGCACCCAACAAGAACCACTCCATGCTTGACTGGTAAACTAACCAGGCCAGAGAAAAGAGAATAAAAAAAATCCACTCTCAAAGCCAAAACTACTAACCGTTGGGGCGAATTTGAAGTGGCTGAAAAAGATACAGCATAAGAATGCCGGAACGGAAGTTACGTTTAAAACGCTTCAGCAAAGGCGCAATATATAGAAAAACAGATGCAAAAAAAAAGAAAAACCACTCCTAAAATACGTCCGTTCGTGCCCGACGGCGTTTTACAAACACACAGTTGGAGGAGAAAAGCTGGTGGCAAATACTTTTCGCAAGGTTTTGTGCACCTTGACACAGGAATGTCTTTGAGTACGAAAGAAAATAACAAAAAAAAAACAGCACAAGCAAATGGGAGGGGAAGGGAACGCTAAGCTGAAGTGCTCAAGTGTGTTCTGCCGGAGAAAGTTTCCCCCTTGAAGCACCAAAAAGACCCAGCTGGCACACACGTGCGCGTTTGTGTGTGTGTGTGTGTAATACAAATGCCCGCGCAGATTTGTTTATGCTTCGTGCCCACTGTAACGAAGCTAACCCTTCTGCCGGAGCTGCGGGCTGCTGGTGGGCTTGCTAAGAAAATTCTTCCACGTGCGTCGAGTGTGTGTCTGTGGCCATGGAAGGAGCACCACGTAATTCCAAACAAACGGGCCACGGCTTTCCTAGCTTTTTTTTTCTTGGTGACGGTGGCTGGGAGATGTGTTGATTGATGCGAAGCGCGTTACAGCAATACATATCAATACAAATAGAAGCGAACACACGAGCCATGTTGAAGGGTTAAATATGATTGTGAAGGGTCTTTACGAGGGCATCATACTGATGGAAATGGAGCGTTTTTGTCGCTGATGGGGACGCCTAGCTAATGGAGACGCCCGGTTGGTGGAGCCGCCTGGTGGATGGAGACGCCCGGTTGGTGGAGCCGCCTGGTGGATGGAGACGCCTGGAGGATGGAGACGTATTCAGTAGGTAGCAAGAGGGTGACTAGTGGCAATTTATAATGCCACATCTCGGTCGATACATCTAGTATGGGGTGGAAGTGCACACCGGATAGTGGTACAATATTGAAGCCTGATGAATGAACTGCACCATGCATCATAATCTGCCTGCATCGTGTGCACTCGAGAGATGCTGTTCTAAAACTCCCCTGCCTTGCACCAATTGTTCTTCCACCGGCCGCCCTGAGGGGGGTTGTGGGGTTCATTTCATCGGGTCACACTCGGGATGCTCGATCGGGTGAACTTCGGGCCGTGCACGTTGTCCGAAAAACCAAAATGAACCAGTTTGGTCCGACTCGTCGTACGGCAAGCGCAATAGTGGTGAGCAAGGGGGACGAATTTGGAGGGAAGGGATTTGGTCTCACGTGGTACCATTGCGGTTTTTCATTCGGATGCGTCGCTTCGGGTCGTCCAGAACTCACCACCATTCTTCCTTTCTATCTATCCCCTCCGCCTTCCCTTCATGTCTGCGTCCCTGCTACCACTTCTTCCACACATCAACCACACAACGGTACTGACCTTTTCCTGTCATCAATGGTAACAATAGGGAATCAAATAAGCACGCAGGCATTTGCCGTATAGAAAAAACTAACACACACACACATAAGTAGGAATGACACATTTCATCATGCTATGCTAAATGCTAGTTATCATTACTATATTCTCGATGATGCGTTACAACTAAGGAAAAACTGCTACCAAACCATTGCTATATCAGTGTCTCTATTTGGTATGACCCTCCCCCACATTTGGCTGTAAAAAATAGGATTGCTGCATTACATAATACCGATCGCTAGCGGCGTAGGCACGCACACATATTCCCACTTTCGGGAAGCATCAGCAGCAGCAGCAGCAGCAGCAGCAATGTCAGAAACCCCTTTCCTATATCTTCGTCCTTCTCGGTCGGCTGCTCGAATGCTTTCCCGCGTGTGACACGTCATCGTTTTGCGCCATTTTGCAACGCACTCAACCACGGATGGGATGAGGAGCAGTAAGGAGAAAAGTGGCATCGACTGTACCTTTATACGGCCGCGTGGATCGCGGCCGGCGCTGTTCATTCAAACTCCAGCAATTGAATCCCCCAAAGGCGAAGCAATGACGTCGGCGTTACTGATTGTAGCGTTACGTCGGTAACGCGTGTCCCGTTGCGCAATCGCCGTCGCACCGAGTCCGAGCGGTGTTCACTCTGACGCGCTTTTTCCGTGCACTTCGGCTCGCTTCGGTCCAGCGTGTGTGTGTGTGTGTGTGTGTTTGGGATGCTTTGTTTCCGCGTCGTGCCGTTTCACTCGCCCGATGCCGCCATACCGTGCCATGCTGTGCGCGGGTTTGTGTTCCTTTGCACTCCCGCTTCGGTTCGGTGACCGACATTACGAAGAAGGTTTGTACACTACCGACTCCTATTCCCCCTTCCTCCCATCCTACCCCTTTATATCGCGTCGGACAGGCTTCGAATGCATAAACCGAGCTCGGGGTTTGGTACGGTGTGAATCCGTTGCCTGCCTTCAGTTTAACGTAGCGGCTCGATCCTACCGAACGGGTTTTTTATCTTGCTGCCTGGTCCGGTGGAAGCCGTCGACTGCCCCGGGTACAAAAAGCACTATTCACACTGACACTATACATACAAACATACGCACACACACACACACATGCACATCACATAAACGTAACAAAACATTTCGGGTGACAGTGTTTCAGTGTACCGAAAAAAGTGAAATTGTCTCACGTGTGTATGCAGGCCACTTTGGTGTAGAGCGAATCCGAGTGTGCACGTGCCTATTTTCTTTCCGAATTGAAAAAAGAGGAAGAGAGAGAAGAGAGAAAAAAACAACAAACAGCTAAAGCACACACGTACACACACACACATAAACTCCCGGAGTCGCTCAATTTGCATCAACCAATCAACCACCAATCATCGAGTGCGACAGAAAAAAAGAAGCTTGCTATTGCTAGTGCTCGACCATTGTTTCCTTTTTTGTGTGTCTTTGTGTGTGTTTCTGTGTCGTTTTTGTCTGAGTGTGTGTGGTTTAAGTGTTTTTTTTCTTGCTCAAATTCTCCAATTGAAAACCGTTGCTAGCAGCCGGCATCGTGAGCCCTCGATGTGCTCGCGCCGGCACGCGTGATTTAAATTCCAGCCAAGCACGCACATACCCGCGTGCCTGTGTCTGGATCACACATTTTATCCACATCTCCGACACATACAAACCAGCTACACATACAGACGCACACCGGCAGAGCAAACGTCCAGGAAAGGTTAGCGCTTTTCGTGTGGGTTAATTTGAGCCGCTCGAGTCGCACTGTTGAAAGGTGGAGCTTGGAGGCCGTTTAAGGTTACGCCAAATTACTCTACCTACACAAAAAAGCCAAAGTATTAGTTTCGGTTTGCTGTGGTGTGCCAAGTGATAGTCTGTTTTTTTTTATACAAACCTGTTGGTGTGAAGCCTCCGGAGACTCCTACGAAATGGTCGTGTAGGGTGCAGTGCGGGTGGGCCTACTTTTCAGTGGAGAGCAGAGCATACCAAACGCACGTGCCGATCCTTCGTGTGTTTTCGTGCGTTCTTAACCATCAGCAGCAGTAGTTAAATAGTAGTAGCAGCAGCAGCACCAGTAGGAACACTCGGTTTTTTCTCGTTTTTTTTT